>NW_015655381.1:79950-86663 GCF_001515625.1 Sinocyclocheilus rhinocerous
AAGGGTTGGGAGATAATCCGGTAGAAATATATAAATCGTTGATTGAAGCGTGTCGGATGTAGTCTAAGCTTATCATTTCAAGGCGTTTTAAGCTGGTTTTAAAACAAATGGTTTATACTGTTCATGGACATTACGCTGCAGGGCAGAATTAATTCGGGTAAATGCGTGTGTTAAAACGGTTTCTACCTGATACACGCGGCGTGCACCTGCTCGTATTACTGACTAAACTTTCGCTCCTTGTGCTTAAACGGTAAATACGATGTCTGTCAGATCCACATCATGTTCAGCATCTGCAGCTCTTAAAGCAGCCAAAATAACCTAATAACCAGCTGCTGTGATGTCTGTTCATCAAAGAAAAAAGAGGAAATCAATAACTTTTGTAGCTTTAAGGATTCATCTATATTTAATTTAGAATTTAGTGTTTGATAACTTCATTCAATTTCTGTATATTTCCTACTTGCTGAAGGGCACTGGTAGCTAAATATGACATTTATAATTATTATAGTTACTGTAATGTTGAATCTCCTAGAGACATTAGTAGTATTGGTATCAGTGATGCTCGCCTTCAGACAAAAAAAATGATGCCATTAAACAAATATTAAAGATATACTTTCTTTGTTGTTTCTACATTAATTTGAAGATTGAATGTGAAATTATTGCAATATAAAAGTATATTAAAAAACTTTAATGTTAGGTGGGATTAATCGCGATTCATTTCAGAAACAAATGTGCAATTAATTAGTAAATTTTTTTTAATCGATTGAAAGCACTAATAAATATATATATATATATAATATAAAAGTATATTAAAAAACAAAAAATATGTGGAAGTTAATCAGATACAACACATAATATTTTTTATAACTTTGTATAGCATATTGCCATTTTATTCACAGTAAATATTGAAAAAGTTTAAAGGACACCTTCAACAGAAGAAAAAACTATGAAACCGATTACAGTGAAATCACAAAAAAAATTACATAGAATTTTATTTGTGCCAGATGTAGTACCACATCTGAGTGTGTTCATTTGACCACAGGCAAACTGATCGAGATCGAGCAGCAGAGCCTGTTGCACACCACCATGCGTCCTGGCTGGGAGGATTTAGTGCGCCGGTGTATGCAGATGTTCCTGCATCGTAGTGAGGGTCAGCCCTGGTCCTACAAGAGACACTATCATGAAGGTATGTGGTAATACACCTACATAGATCTTTTCTCAGCTCAGCTCAGCTTGATTCTTTCCATTAAGTGCGTAAATGAAGTAAATTGCTCCATAGAAATGATGTTTTCTATGAAACAAAATGAAGCAGAATGAAGACAAAATGGAAGTGTGAATTCTGTAACTTGTTAAAATGGGCACAGAAATAAAACCATGCTGCTTTAGTGCTGCTTTTGCATGCAGTGTGAACTGGGTTTGACAGATTGGAAACATGTTTTATTAATGTTGTTTGTGTTCTTCTTCTTTTCAGCATATGTTCATGGTAGAGCAGAGACTCCACCCTATCGGTTCTCTTTGTCAGATGGCACTCCAGTAACGGCACAAACGCGCAGCGAGCTCTGCCGAAACCCTGTCACCAATGACCCGCTCACCTTCCTCTCTACTCATCTTCTGCAGAGGTTTGTTCCCCTCTACCCAAAGTCAACAGTTATATACTGCTCTGATTTTACATGAAAATACCTCTGTGTTCTCCTCGCCTTCACTTATATCTCTTTCTCACAGGGAGCAAAATGGATACAGGCCTAATCAGGGTGGTGTAATGCGATCAGTTATGGGCAATGCCAATCCGAATGCCCAAATGGGCATGGGCAATACCAGAGGCTATGGTATGAACGAGCAAGGTCACATGGGACCCAGAGGAGGAGCTATGTATGGCCCAGGCAACAGGATGAATCAAATGAACCCGATGCATCAGATGAATCAAATGAACCAGATGAATTCAATGAATATGAATCAGATGAATTGCATGAATCAAATGAGCACTATGAATCAGATGAATTCTATGAATCAGATGGGCCATCCTGGCATGAATCAGCACCAGCAGGGTCAATTTCACGGTGGTGGCTATGGTATGGGCATGACAAGTCCCTCCCAAGGAAGCCCTGGCATGAACCCTGCTCAACCGAATCTCATGGGGTCGCCACGGATACGAGGGAGTCCTAAAATGAGTGCAAGTCCCTTTTCTCCTGGAGGTAAGTGTCCTGGTTTTGCAGTTTAGAATTAGATGGGTGGAATATTAGGCCTGCGGAACCAAACTGAATTCTATTGAAAGTTCCTATTCCACAGAATTCAAACTTGTTATTCCCAAAGTTCTACACATCCCAAGCAGGGCCGTTTTAACCATTGGGCTAGGCCGGGCTGAAGCCCCGGGGCCCGAGCAAGGAGGGGGCCCGTGATTGGCATGCTTTAAGTTTTTCAAGTAGGCTGTTTTTTATGATCTTTGTTCTGTTGTAGCCTAATTTATGACTGTTTACTTGTCTTCAGTAAGCTTATTTTTACTTAGGCTAGTATTATTTTTTTTTGATATTGAAATTGGTAACAAAAATTATGAAATTTCAGTGCATCAAGAATTTTTAAGTCATAGCCCCGGGGCCCAGTGCGGTCTTAATGCGGCCCTGATCCCAAGTGTGTTTATTAGACATTTTAGCTAATTTGATAATCCTCTCACCTGCCAATAAATAAGGGTTGGACCCGATGGTTAAGTAGTTAACGTTTTTGCAATTTTTATCCACCTCATTTTGTAACGCGGAAGTAAGCTATTCTCTGTGAATTTCCGACTTACGATTCATTGGGTGCTTTACCTAGAAGAATGCAATAAATGGTGAACCTATTGTACATTGTTTATAATTACAATAATAGATTGAAATAATGTGATAAATAGTAGTTTGCAAAATTAAGCAGCATAATAGACTGTTTTTGTACAGCTAAAATAACTTGAAGTGAATGACACTGGAAGCCTTGTACTTTCAAGTTACAAATGGCTGCACGCACTTACATTTAAAAATAAGGTGGCTATTTTAACAAATTTTATTGTATTTAAGTCAAATCTGCAGATCATCCCTTTCAACCATCAAAGAAAATGTGCAAAATGTTTTCAGATTCTACTGACCTAATTATACTGGTTGTGTTGTGTTTATTAGTGCTAAATTTGAAAACTAGCTCAAGATTTATCTGTACTTTCTTGATTTTACAGGCATGCACTCTCCCATGGGTCCTGTGAGTATGGGCGGCAGTGGTGGATCTTCTGGTCCATCAGTTGGGAACACCTTCTCAAGCAGTTCTTTGAATGCCCTCCAGGCCATCAGTGAAGGTGTTGGCTCTTCTCTACCTTCAGCTCTCAACTCTCCTGCCCACAAATCCGACAGCTCTCCCAGCATGAACTCGACCCAGTCAAGTCAGCAAGGCCAGACCGGCAACAGCAAACCCAGCGCTGGTGACTCCAAGAGCCCGTCAAGTGCTCACAGCACAGGATTAGATCAGCAACAGGCCTCTTCATCGGAGACCACTGATAAACCGGACAGCCAGTCCAGCAAGGATGCTTCCACTGTGGCGGAAGTCAACCGGAGAGTCCCTGACGGAAAGGGCCACAAGAAGTTACTTCAGTTGCTCACATCCCCAACTGAAGAGATTGGTATTGGGACTGGTGGACCTGTCCCAGGACGTGCCTCCACTCCAATGGGTCCCGACTCAAAAGAGACAGGAAGTGGCATGATGAGTCCTTCATCGACGGGTGTGTCCTCCTCATCTGGTTCATCATCAGGAAATAGCGTAAATCAGCAAGGCTCGGGTGGAGTGTCATCTACAGCTTGTCCCAGTGGCCATCACAGCTCTCACACCTTACAGGAAAAACACAAGATACTCCACAAGCTTCTTCAAAATGGAAACACACCCGACGAGGTGGCTCGCATCACAGCCGAGGCCACTGGTAAGACCTCTCTTGGTTCAGAGCTCCCTGGCGCTGAGGGGAGGAATCTAGATCTCAAGCAGGAGCAGCACAGTCCGAAAGAAGGAAAAAAGCCACAAGCCCTCCTTCACTATCTCCTCAATAAGGATGACTCCAAAGAGCCCAATGCAACAGAGGTCAAGCCAAAGCTGGAGGAGCTGGAAGGGAGAGGGGCCGCTGGAGGGCAGGGGTCAGGGGTCACAACCTCCAATTCTAACAACCAGGAGGGCAAAGTCAAGATCGAACCACCCGATGAGGTATTTACAGTTGATTCATACTTCTCATGTTGGGTCCATACTTCTATACTTCCCAATAACACATCTGTCCTATATATTGGGATTGATTTAATAATAAATATAAATATATACGTTTAACAAAATAAATAAATGTAATATATACTACTACTGTTTTTTAAAGAAAGTAATACTATTATTCAGCAAGGATGCATTAAATTGAACAAAAGTGACAGTAAAGACTTTTATAATGTTACAAAGCTTTTCATCAAAGAATCCTGAAAAAAGTATCATGGTTTCCAGAACTAATAATAAGAAAAGTTTTTTGAGCACCAAATCAGCATATTAGAATGATTTCTGAAGAATCATGTGACACAATTTAGCTTTGCCATCAAAGGAGTAACTTACATTTTACAGTATATATATTTTTTTTTAAAACAGACAAAAATGATTAAAACAGTCATTTTAAATTGTAAAAATATTTATGTTAAATTGTAATATTACTATTTATACTGTATTTGTGGTCTCTCTCCCGGAATAATTTTTTCATTGATTAAACTGAAAGATTCTATGATTTTTATCAATATTATTGTTGTTGTTACTTGTATGTTTTATAGTGATTGCTACTTAAGAAAATGTTATTATTGTAAATGATGTATTGAAATTATACTGTTAATGTTGCCATGAATATAGCCATTGTTGCTGATATGGTGATAAAACATAAATAAATACATACATGCATGCATACAATACTGTATTTGTGGTCAGATAAATAAATAAATATTAGATGAACTAAAAAATGCCCTTTAATGTAATATAATTAATTATATTTTTAAAAAGCACTATAAGTTTTTGCTTAAAAATCTGAGCTATGGTTTTAAAAACAATATAAAACTATCTTTGCACATTTTGACAACTAATACATTTTGCTTTGTTGATATGCAAAATTCTCATGCAAATTCAGAATTATTATTCTAACATCAATCCTTTGTTTTGTTTTTCCAGCTGGATAACTTGGAGAGTATTCTTGGAGGGCTAAGGAATTCTGGTTCTGGAATGTTTGCTGATTCTGGAACTGGAGGAATGGAGGGGGGCAATAAGCAGGGCAATGGACCTAACAGCACTGCACATGGTGAGTCACAACACCTCGAGGGCCTCAAAGTCAGAATGGGGATGTTGAAAATTTGTTGTGACTAGATAACAACGTGTAAAGTTTAATAGAAAATGTACTGGACATATATTTTAAAAGTTACTGCTAATGACCATGTGGATGGCCAAAGAAAGCTGGCCATTTTTGTTAAAGCAAATTGTATGCATTATTGTGTACCAGACCGGGAGGGTGTTGGTATGGGTTCCGGTCAGCGTGTGCCCTTCCAGAGGGCAGTGTCTGTTGATGGTAAACCCCTGAGCGGGCCAGGCATGACTGGTAGGAGGAGCGCCCCTTCCTCTCTTGTCAAACAGGAGCATATTGACAACCAGATAGGCATGGGTGAGTCTCTCATATTTTCAAGTTTTGAACATTAATCTTATGTATGTAACTGTATAACTGTATATGCATTCATTCTTTAGCTGTATTTTAACATTTCCAACATGCTTTTCCCAGGAGGTCCAAACAGGCCAATGGGAATGCCCAATCGGCCCCCTATGGCAGGTGCTGGAGATTGGGGAATGTCCAGTTCCGGCAGTCCTGTCAGACACCCTGGCATGGGTCGCACAGGCATGGACCACAATCCTAAGAGCTTGATGGGAGGACCCATGGTTAACCGATCAAACAGCGTTCCTGCAACCAGATCCATGTTGCAGCAGCAGTTGATGGATATGGGTAAGTTCTGTTAACTTAAAACCAGCAGTGTGGGTCTATTACAACAGGTAGCACATCAAATTAAATCTTTCAAACTACATGATGTTGTTTTTGCAGGGCCTTATGACGTAGGAATGGGTAGGAATTCATTCAGTGGGCAGGCACCTCCACCACAGTCCCCTTCGTGGCCAGACAGTGGGATGGCAATGGAGGGAGCACAGAATGCAAACAGGTAATATAAATGAGGCTACACTAGATCTACAGCTTGAGTTCATTTGCCTGCATTCAATTAATCCTAATGTTTAAAATGATGAAAAACAGGGTTAGCCAACTTGCTAACTTCTGCTAGACTTATTCACTGAAATGGACATTCCTCACATCGAGTCACACACCTTCTGTCCAAAGCCCATCAAAGTTGACCGCTCTTTCATGTCTGCAAAAAGGCATCATTGATAAATATTTTTCTTAATTCATTGTTTTTTTGTGTTTTTTTGGAATCCCTAAACAGAAATGTATATGAAAACAAATGTATAAATTAAAAAAAAAAGTATGTGTTTGTTTGGAATAATAAAGTATGACAATTTTTTTTTAAATGAGATGAATCTAAATATGAAATTAAAACAGTAGTAGGTGGTGGCTAGTCACTGTCTTAAAGAATGAGTCATTGTCAATCATTAAACCAATTTGTTCAAACTATATATATATATATATATATATATATATATATTTATTATTATTT
>NW_015655381.1:86765-94692 GCF_001515625.1 Sinocyclocheilus rhinocerous
ATATATATATATATTTATTATTATTATTTTTTTTTTTTGTTTTAAACAAAATTTAGTTATATTTATTTTTAAATCCAAAAAAAGTACTTAAAGATATATTCTTTAAAAATAAGTGTGTGCATCTGATGATTAAGTTTAAATACATTTTAAATAAATCTTGTTTTAAGGATGGTTTTTACACACAAAAGTCAATAATGTCCTCTTTGTCTGCTTTGTATATATCAGGCTGCCATTTAATAACTCTCTGGATGATCTTCTGGTCCCTCCATCTACCACTGAGGGTCAGAGTGATGAGCGAGCTCTGCTGGATCAGCTGGACTCTCTACTCAACAACACTGACGTCATCGCTCTGGAGGAGATCGACCGAGCCCTTGGCATACCGGATCTCATCAACCAGGTACCCTGCCAGTCTGCTTCATGGAACAGATGCGTTCAGTTTATAAATCACAATCCTCAATGCTGTGGCGTTAGATATGTTAGAGCTGCTGCCCAGCCACATTCACTGAAAACCATCATCTTGGTCTTTTTTCTCTTTAGGGTCATAGTTCAGACCAGCCCCCTCCAACAGCCCCCTTCTCTGGTCCTTGCCCGGGACCTGACTCCGCTATGGGTATGGACCCCAAGGGCATGTATAGTCAGGGCTACCCGGGCCCCCCTTCCATGGGGATGCAGGGCGGATATGGTCGTGGTCCCAACCCAGGTCCTGGCCCTGGACCTGGCCCCATGCCAGGGCAGTCTGGACCAGGGTTGAACCCTATGATGAGTCCGATGAACCAACAGGGGGCCTTCCCCGGAATGGGCGGTATGCATCCTCGTGCTAATATGACAAGGCCTCGGATGGGGAATCCGACCAGATACCAGCTCCAGCAGAGACTGCAGGGACAGCAGGTGAGCAGCTGCCCTCCAATAACACTCAACTGACAATTTCTGCAGGAAGTGTAATCGATTATTGTGATGTTACAGCTGATGCACATTTTAGAAATTATAGTGTCCCAGAATCTATTTGCCCTTTATTATTTTGTGTACTGTAGGATTATGACTAATAAAAAAAAATAAAAAAAAAGTAAATTAAAAAGTCATTATCGATTAGTCAGGTTATTTTTTTGTTATGACACAAAAAAACTGGTGCTGCGTCAAAAAATTGCATACTTCCCTAATTTGTATGTGAGACGAGTAGTATGTTCAAATTCATAGTATTAGGAAAAGCACCTGGATGACTTGGCTATTTTGGCGAGATTATAAAATGTGTATTTGATGGAGACTTTACCCGTGAGGCCACACGAGAGGATTTGAGAATTAGTGATTAGTGAAGCGGCGTAACGGTAGGTCACATGACCATATCAGCATGGCAAATTTAGTACATCCAATTTTCATTCATGCTACCCATATTCATGCTATATAGAACATATTTTTTTAACAGTTGCAAAGTAAATTTCAAACAAAATGTAGTACCCACTAGACAGTATGCAATATTGAATGCAGCCTGGTGCGCCACTTTAACTTTGGAAAAAAAAACACATTCACTTAAATTCAGATTTAATTGCATTTTTTTGGAAAATAACCACATATAGAAGATTATTAATGGCAAAAAAAATCTTTTAAAAAATGGGGGAAAAAACATTGTATTAAGAGAACTTGCATTTTTGAGAACTGCAGTTGAGCATTATTGTAGTTTTAAACAGTGAATATTTTAAACATTTAGTAATAAACATGAATAATTTCACAAAATTCAGTAATAAATATTAGCTTTCCAAAGTTTAGTTCCAAAATATTCTTTTTAATTTTGAAATACCAAACTGGTAATATTTGGTTCATAATATTTTGATTACAAATTTAGCTTTGTTATAAATTGAACCATAAATTTGTTTGAAATTGAACCACCATTTCAGTGGTTCAAATTCAGACGCATTTCAAGAATGTATGAGATTTACAGAAAAAGCAGTGCTTTTATTATATCAAGGGCATTTGACATTAATATACTTCCAGAGCAGAACATCCCAAACACTGATTAAATGTTGCTGTTGTTGTTTTCAGATATCTTGAGATTAAATTGTGTTTGTTGTTATACATAAATTTTAATGAAAATTTGTTTATGAAAATTGTAATGAAATGTGTTTATGCGGTTTAAGGTTAAAAAAACACATTTTGAAATCCTATATCCAACACAAGTAATGATATTTGCATGATAATTTTATTGTATTGATTAATCAGATTCAACATTTGAATGTTCCTTTGCTGCAGTTTTTGAACCAGAGCAGGCAGGGCATGGGGATGAGGCCAGATAACAACCCTGCAGGAAACCCTGGCATGAGACCCAGCATGCAGCCAGGCATGGGCGGACAGGTAGCTTTTCATCTTTTGATGATATCTGAAGCCTTATATGAGTTCATTTTCTCTTTTTAATATCGCCCTTCCTCTATCTTTCAGCCTGGTTTCCTGAATGCTCAGATGATGGCCCAGCGTAGCAGAGAAATGATGAATCTTCAAACAGAGGTATCAAAAGATGATTTCAAAATATAAGTTTCTGAGTCTGTCAGTGATGTTGTGTGGAATTGCATATATGATACTTAACCGCCATTGACAAAGTATGTAGTGTAACTGAAGTATAGGATTTTATGCAAGACTGATGTAGCAAATCATAACCAGTGTCTTTTGTAAAATAGTTTTAACCCTTTCAGGTTTTAACCATTGTTTTCTCTTTTTCTGCAGATGAGAAGACAAAGGATGATGATAATGATGCAGCAGCAGCAGCAGCAGCAACAGCAGCAGGTTGCAGCCGGAGGCTTTAGTCCCCCTCCTAATGTCACAGCTCCTACAGGAATGGACAACCCTATGGGAGGACCACCAATGAATCAGCCTGGCCAGCAGCCCTTTAACTATGGAGGCAACTATGGTAGGCTAGTTATATTGGGATCTCGTTGTTTAAAAAACGTACTATAAAATAATTAGTAATGAGACATGTTGGATAACATAATTGGAATAGAATAACAATTTGCTATTATCGTTTGCTAATTACGTGCTATGCACTTTCTTGTTGCTTTTTTGTAAATATCTGTGTTGTGATTTCAGGTATGGGCCAGCAGGGGGACCCTTCATTTGTGGGAACAGGCAGCAGCCCCCCTAGCAATATGATGGCTGGTCGTATGGGTGGCCCTCAGAATCCCATGATGCAACAGCACCCTCAGAGCAATCCCATGTACCAGTCTGCAGAGATGAAAGGCTGGGGACAGGGGCCCATGCCCATTAATAAGTAAGTTATAAACCCTTCTACAGCAGCCTGGAATTGCCAGAGAATTTTTGCTTTCAGGTCTTGAAAAACAATTTAATACAATGACAAAAATCCTGAGAAGTCATGAAAATGTGTATAAAATATACACAAATAAATGTAAAATAAATACATTTAATATTTAAAAAGCATAGTTAATATCTTTAAAAAATAATATGTAATGTTCATTTTAACATTTACATTTTTTACTATATATTATTGTATTTCTAGTTAGGGTTAGTTCTAAGCTCAATTAGAAAATAAAATTTAACCAGCTAAAAATGCTGTAAAATAAATTGTAGAAATCATTGGTATCCATTGGTCAAAAGCAGTTGTTTATATTGGTAACTAAAACTGAAATAAATAAAGCTAAATATAAATATAAAAAAGACAAAAGCACATAACACAATTACTTAAAACAAATTAAAATGAAGAATAAAAATAAAAGCTAATTCAAAATATTAATGTCAGTAAATACTAATATTTTAATAGCATATAAATAGTCCTACAATAATACTGGTGTGGAACACTGTTAAATAAACGCAAAACCTTTCAGACAAGAAGTAGTGAATTCATTGAACCTGTCAATCACAACAATCAAACATTAATACATGGTCTTTAATAGAGTTCAGCTTTATTGGGTGTATCTAAATCATTCTCCCCTTGATCTGTTTCCTAGTTCATATGCGCAGCAGCAGCAATATCCCCAGCAGGGGGCGCCGGGACAGTACAGAGGAATGATGATAAACGGTTCTATGCAGGGGGGTGTAAATGGCAACGGTGCAGGGCAGATGCCCCCAATGCAGGGCCAGATGGGCATGAATGCCATGGGCATGGGACGCATGCCAATGGGACCCGATCAGGTACAGACAGCGTTGATTCAGTTATATTTGCTTAAAGGAGTAGTTCATCCAAAAAATTAAAATTTACTCACCCTCAGGCCATCCGATATGTAGATGAGTTTGTTTCTTCATCAAAACAGATTTAGAGAAATTTAGGATTACATCACTTGCTCACCAATGGATCCTCTGCAGTGAATGGGTGCCGTCAGAATGAGAGTCCAAAACAGCTGATAAAAACATCACAGTAACCCACAAGTAATCCACATGACCCCATTCCATCAATTAATGTCTTGTGAGGCACAAAGTCTTATGTTTGTAATAAACAAATCTATTGTTAAGATGTTAACTTCAAACTGTTGTTCCTCTATCCATAATATTACTTTATCCAGTGAAAAATAGCCTGAATCAGGCTAGAAATATGCACAGATCAAACACTTTTTACAAGCAAAAACAGTCCAAATCTGTTCTAAACAAATATATTGGTAGGTTTTGATGTGAGAAGAAAACAGGAGATGGACTTTTTCACTGGAGCAAGCATTATTATAGATTATGGACTCAAAAGTGATGGTTAAAATTAAGTTAAAACGCCTTAATGATGGATTTGTTCCTACAAACACACAGCCTTTTGCTTTACAAGACGCTAATTGTTGGTCTGGAGTCGTGTGGATTATTGTGATGTTTTTACCAGCAGCTTGAACTTTCATTCTGACGGCACCCATTCACTGCAGAGAATCCACTGGTGAGCAAGTGATGTAATGCTGAATTTCTATAAACATGTTCTGATGAAAAACAAACTCCTCTACATCTTGAATAGCCTGATGATGAGTGAATTTTCAGCAAGTGTTCTATTCCTTCAGCTGCATTAAAACATGCCATGTGTTACTTGTTACTTATCTGTTCATGTTTAATGTGTGTTTTACAGAAGTACTGCTGAGGCAATGAGCCATCTCGGTCAAATCTGGATTTTAACACGGACTCACACATCAGTCCAGTGACGAAATGTCAACATGAAGCTATAAAATCCACCTCGTAAAGGAGAAATCACTGGAAATCTCCAGTGAAAACTTGACTGAGAGAGAAAAAGAAATGGAAAGGGAAAGAGAGAGAGACTCAGCCTTCTCCGTGGGCTTCTTTCTGAATGTGCCCAGTCGTGAGTGCAGCAGGCTCTCTCCTGTCCCACATGGCTGTACTGCAGTACTTAACATAACCACCAGGGGGGAACAGAGTAGGAACGGTTGTGGTACAACTTGACAGTGTGGGGGAGCACTTTATTTTAAGGCTAGTACGCAAAAGATAGTTGCAATATATTTCTTGCTTTTCTAGCCTTATAGAACGATTATGTGCATATTGTCTATTTTAAATTTGTTTCGGACAAGCCTTGTTTTAATTAAAACCATGAGAATTGTAAACACCAGAACTTCATCACTTACGCATATCAAAGCAATAATCCTCCTCTCAGTGCCACCGGCTCAAAGTGGTATGTCAACAAAAAGCATATGGTACCACAGTATTAGACAGGATTTTTTTCTTTTTTTGTGTGAATAAGATTGGAATTGTAAATACTGTATGCTACATATGTATCATACATGCTTTTACTACATACTTTTTTTGCACAGAGTTTGGGCCCGGATAGGTCCATCTTATCTATATTTTAGGTCAATACTGCTCTGGGTTTTACATCTATTTGAACTTTTTTCAAAGGGAGAAAATATTTTATGTTTATCTTTTCCAGCACAGGCTCTTTTTCTTTATTTTCTTTCTTTCTTTTTTTTCCAACAATGACTGCCATTGTTTTGATGGCACTTTTTCTAAATGTTTGACATCGGAAATGTGATGCAGTGACGGTTTCATCATTTTATTATCATTTCTATTTGTTCTTCTGACCGAAAAAAAAAAATGGTGAAAGTTTTCAGATGATTATGTTTTTGCTCTTTAAGCTAGCTCTTACTACGGAAAAGAACTCACTTTCTCACTGTGTTGTACTGTCGGTTCTTCAGAAATCTACCTTTAAGAAACATGCACAATCCAAAGATATTTTTTCAGTCTTTTTTTCGGTTTTCTCAAGTTTGACTACAGAAATGTATCCATTTATATATGTTTTTGTGCAAATGCGCAGAGTAAAAGGTACATATCATATGAACATATTACTACATATTATGATTTTGTACTATATACTGTATACATACAAAACCAAGTATACCTGTTTATTTTTGAGGCCAGTTAATATTTTAGCAGTATTGTCTGTGCTTTTGGAGGGTTTCTCTATCATGCGGTTTATTCGCTCTTCAGTTTGTTTTGTAAGATTTTGATGATTATGAATATCTACAGAACTGCCAAGACAACTTGTAACTACACACCTCGTTTTAAAACTTTTTTTAAACCACTTTTAAGAGCCTCTCGGATGTGCTTTTTAAAAGTATGAGTAATAAGGAATCCATTCTGACAAAGACTCTCATCCGTACATCTCTGTAGTGCAGTGATCCTCAGCCGCTTCATTAGTTCAGTCTTTACCATCAAGTGACTTCAAATAATGCTGATTCCCAGATGTGGGAACGACATACAGTGGGAAACTAACAAGAAGCCAGTCTCTTCTGTCTTTTCAGGAAAGCAACACTATCAGTTGTGTTCATTTCGCTAGGTTACTGTTGGTTGTGACAAAGTATATTTTGAAATGATAATTCCGGGAAATTGAGGTTATTCTGGTGTGTTTTCAGAACTGGTTGACTGAGGGGTGTGAACATGGAAGATAAGCTCACATTTTACAGGATGTAAATGACAATACACTTAATTATTTTACTTGATGTTGATATTGTTGTAAATAAAAGTTCTATTTAAACGTGACATGTATTTCCTGCAGTCTCTCGTGTGTGAGATGTGTGTAATGTTTTTCTATCCCGGTGGGCAGCCATGAGGGGGGATAGCATCCCCCTGGTTGAAAAAAATGACAAAAAGCATCCCCTTGGTAAAAAAACACCATCCCCCTAGAGTAATAATGTGTATTATGTAAAACTTATCATGCAAATGAAATGTTAAAATACTCTTACTTATGATAATTCACAAACTAATTAGCGGCGATTGGCCAACTCGGTACTGTAACAAGCTGCTCACAAGCGGAAGCGAGTTTTCGTCATTTTCCGCGCAAAAAGGTTCAGACGCAACTTTTGAAGTTCTTTAAAAAGAAGACGACAGAAAAGGTATGCTTTTTCCTTGATTATAATTTAAAGACATTCCCCGACATTATGTACTCGTGCTGTATGTGTGACTGTGAGGAATTGAGAGACGATAGTACAGCTGACATTATCGAGTCACCGACTTTGCAAAAAAACAAACAAAAACACGTCTTGAGAGTCCAAAAGAATTCACTGCGCGATGAAGCCTGTTAGAATACAGAGTTTTTACATTTTTATATTCATTGCACATGCAATGTACTTTTCTGAATATCAGCACAAGTGCGCGAGCACAAATGTGCTATTAATTTTATACAACAGTCAGTGCATAGCAACACGGTGTTTCGTTCCTTGAATGAATCCGATTTTGAACGAATCGAGTGAGCCAGTGAACAGTTCATTCAGATGGACTCACTTGTTTCGTTTCTAATTGAATCAGCCGTTTTGAACGAATCGTTTGATTTGAATGATTCAATAAATTATTATCATTAAAACATTGCTGCCACCTACTGGCGGTTTTATTGTCATCATTATTTATCCATGACAGGCCGAAAGTGACGTGACATGTGGCCAAGTATGGTGACCCATACTTGGAATTAGTGCTCTGCATTTAACCCATCCTAAGTGCACACACACAGCAGTGAACACACACT
>NW_015655381.1:94907-96503 GCF_001515625.1 Sinocyclocheilus rhinocerous
CATTTATGCTGCGGCACCCGGGGAGCAGTTGGGGGTTCGGTGCCTTGCTCAAAGGAACCTCAGTCGTGATATTGAAGGTGGGAGAGAGCGCTGTACATTCACTCCCCCCACCTACAATCCCTGCCGGTACGAGACTCGAACCCTCAACCTTTGGGTTACGAGTCCAACTCTCTAACCATTAGGCCACGACTTCCCACAACCAGACAAGGTGCCAGCACTACCAACACAAAAACACATTTAGCAAAATATTGACCAAAATTCCTCCATTTCAGGCACCAGAAGAAAAAAGCTTATACATTATAGTTCATTGAATAAGGCAAATTTTTTCATTAAAAACCTTTTTTTAAATTACGCAAATTTTGTGATCATTATGTAAAATTAGCTACAGGAACTGAAAAAAAGAAACTGACCACACCATCCCCCCTGAAATATTTTTACAATTCGACCACTGCCGGTGGGGACTTAAACCTGAATACACACCGACTCATGGGGACTCGTGTCACTGTGGGGACCTAAATTGAGGTCCCCATGGGGAAACAAGCTAATAAATCATAAAGAATTTGTTTTTTGAGAATGTAAAAATACAGAAAGTTTTCTGTGAGGGGTAGGTTTAGATGTAGGGCGATAGAATATACAGTTTGTACAGTATAAAAACCATTACGCCTATGGACAGTCCCCACAAGGATAGTAAACCAGACATTTGTGTGTGTGTGTACCTACTTTATTTATTTTTACTTTGGGCACCCAGAAGTGAGGTAAATTTTTAAAAGAAGTCTAAAAGTAAATAAAGTTTTCTTTCTTTTTAAATTTTTTTTAATGGTAATAATGCAAGAGATTTACAGGTTAGGGTTTGTTTTTAGTAATCTATGGAATGGCCCCATTTAGTCCCCATTTAACTATATATTATTGAGATATTATTAGTTTTATTTTATTTTTAGTTGTATTTTACTTTTCATTTTTTCCATTTTCAATTTTTAGTTAAAGTTTGAGTAATTTTGTTGTGTTTTCATTTATATTAGTTGTTTTTTTTATGTCTAATTAATTTGATTAATTATTTTTAAATTTATTTTAGTTTTACTTCTTTTAGTACATCAAGTTAAACTAAACTAAACTGAGAAATGTTGCCTTGGTAACTAACAGAAGTAAAGTTTTTGTTTTCAGGGTAGTTTAGTAGAAGGTGGAGTTTAGTAAATCAGTCATTCTTGAGAAGTGGGACAAAATAGGGTGCAAAATTGAAAAAATAAAACCTTGTACTCAGATAAATGAAACTACATTTATGTATCTTATATGTACTAAGCTACTGAGCTATGCTTTGATACAACCTCCCAACTTTTCTCTTTTTTAACAAAATGTGATTTTTTTACCTTGGACTGTGTAATATAATTTCAACTTTATCTTTAACAGCATTCAAGATGTTTTTAACATTTCAAAACACATTCTCGTGTTAGCAGACAGATTACACTTTCACGTGACCAATAATTCCACAACAAATATAAAATATCATAATGAAATATTATCAAAATATTCAACTGACGGAGGTGACAGAACTGACGGAGTTGACACATCTGACGGTGGTGACGAAAACCTGAATTTGTA
>NW_015655381.1:96531-106519 GCF_001515625.1 Sinocyclocheilus rhinocerous
CATTTTTATCCATTTTATTGCATATGAATGATTGAACTCTTCTCTGTGGACACACTGTTTTAGATGTAGTGAGAGGACATTAAGAAACACAGATTTGGTACAATAATGAGAAAATTTAATTTAAGGTGATAATTGTGTTAAATACATTCTATTATTAATCCCTCATGACATTTAAAATTGAACATATTTTTTATTTTTTAAAGCTAATAGCAGTTACCCTTGCTGGACAGGTTTTGTCCCACTTCTCAAGATATGCAATCTACAAACTGTTAAAGTGGCTTAAAATTACTAAATAAGAATTTAATTAATCTAAATGTACCTAAATACTTAAAATATTTCTGTGAAGTATAGGGTACATAAAATATTGTTAGTTAATAATAAAAAGTGGTAAGTCAAAGCAAAATCTTCATAAAACCAACGTGTGTGTGTGTTTGGGATGACGTGAAACTGAAGTTCACCGTGTAGCCGCAGAGGGGCGCTAGAGGCTAAAATGTCCAGCTTCACAACTACACCTCGAACTTTATCCTTGATAAGGGGTTTGTCTTCATCTACCGCAATAATAATAGGGCGTAAGTAGCATCCAATTACAACGATGAGCGTAATGATTTATTAAAACGGATGTAGCCTACAGATTATCCATCACTTTTCCGTCTGAGAAAAGTTTCAGTATACAAACATGCTGGCTAAACGCCTCTTAATTAACATAAAATTGCCTTTTGCCGCAATTAATTTAAAGTATTTCACACTGGCCTAAAAAACAACATGATCCTTTTGTCTACTGTTTTCAAAGCGCGTGTTGCTGAGCTTTAGTTGACGTTTTATTGGAAATGTTGGCTGTAGTGTGTGGCTCAATGTTTAAAGGCGCAAAGTTCTTTTTAAAAGACGCTTTCGTTGTAGTATGTGGGAAACTATACAGAGGGAGCGAGAGTTCCTTGGCCGTGTTCCCGGCCCATCTGCAGCCCGGGCTTGCGGATTACTGTTTGTTAATGTTTCAATCAGCTGTGTGCCGAGGAATGTGGAGCGATTTAACCTGAACTTCCCCAGGTGTGCGGCGGCGCCGCTCAGTCTGCGCCCTCCCCTGCCCTTGGCACAAAGCGATCACACAAACACAATCACACACACTGGCCGAGCCGCACATCGCGAGGACTGCAGCTGCGCGCATCACACCGCAGGGAAATGAGAAAAACATTGCACCAGGGAGACGGAATAAATCTTATAACGAACTGCCTTTTTCTCGGAAAACACTTAACCCTTCCGCTACCCGGCTTTTAAATACTGGGATGCGTAAAAATCATAGAGTTTAGAAAGTGTTTACAAAAATCACTAGCTAAAAATGACTAATAAATGAAATATTTATTTTTTAAAACTAATTACTTATACATATAAATTATTTTATTCATTTAGCCCAATTTAATTGGACATTAGTTAACCTCTCTTCCATCCTATAGATATTTAATGCACTTTTTTTTTTTTTGCTGTTTGTTTATCGGCTTTTCATTGTTATTGTCAATGTAGTTATATTTATCAGTTTTATCTGAAGATTAAAAGTGGCTATTTTTTATTTATTTAGGCTATTTAAAAAAAATCAACCTACTATCAAAAGTTTGATTGCTAATTTTAAGTTTTGTTTGCCCTTAAAATTTACAATCTGAAGTGATAAGTTCACTTTCAATTTAATTACTGATGAAGCAAATCAAGTTGAAATTGACAAAAATCAAACTGTAATGACAGAATTGTCAGGTTAAATGTTAACAAGGATATTATAACTTGAAAACATGTTACAGCTTAATGTGTTAACTAAATGACCTCTAACCTTGTGAGACCAATTCATTTTAGATGTCAGTAAAACTGACCAACTAAACTTTTTTTGAACAAAGTAAACAGCATTTTCTCAACTCAGCCCAACTTCCATCCATTCATTCTCACACCCAAAATGGATAAAACAAGTCCGAAATAGGTCTAATTTTCTTGTTTTTAATTAAAAAACACAATATACATTGTAAAAAACACAATAAGGCATTCACATCATATGTCATTGTAATATACAATACATTCTTTCGCTCAGTAATCTGAGAAAACTTTACAACAAAATAGACATTTTTCTAAAAAGTTATCAAAACATTGGAGAAACTTTGACCGAAAGGGAAATGCATGAACTATAAGTGAATAATCGCCATGGATTCCACAGCTAACACACATCGATATGTTTGGGAAGATCTCAGAGAGAACGTCACACTTCAGTTCTCATGTCCACGGGTTTTGTGACTCTCTACTGAAAGCTGTTTTCCTCTACAACAGGAGAAGGAGATCCTCCCAACACAGTTCAAGGCGTCACACGGTGGTTCTGGTCCATCATCACCTCCGCGCACCTTGTTCATTCTTCGCGATGCTCCGATCAGTTGACGTGAAACCGGGATCATCAACTTTAACGGCACATGATTCGGTCATCTGAACAGCCATTCTGCAAGACAAGAGGGGAAACATCATGAGTTGAGTCTTTCAGACATGCTGCTTTGAATAGGTCATTTATTTGAACGCAAAGCATCATATTCTAGCCAATACATTTGATATTTACCTCAACAGAAATGCTGGCCAGTTCCGCGTTCAGAGTCGTGAGGGGCGTCCGGGGAGCGGAGCTCTGGTTCTTCTTGCTTTCCAGCTCCACCTGCAAGTCCCAGATGTAATCAATAACGTGCTGCAGGATCTCCACCTTGCTGGCTTTCTTGTTGGTCGGTAGCGTGGGCACCAGCTCTTTCAGTTTGCTGTAGCAGTTGTTCATGTCCTGCAGAAACATGGTCATCTGCTCGTCCAGCAGCGGGATCTTGCATTTGGAGATGGTCAGGCTCTGTTCGGAGAGGCAGCGGACAACATCCTCCCCTCCAACTTTGCTGCTCTTCAGCGCGCAGGTAGGTCCCACAACTTTCATTTTGGCTGTAAAGGTTGACGGTTAAGTCAAAGGGAATGAGCTGAAGCGATAGGCTCGTACTCCTTTAGGGTCTTGAGTCGTCGAGAGTGCGATGACAGTTCACCACATGCTTGCAGAGCCGAGTTGTTCGGTATTTAAAGGATGTCGGTGCTTGTGGGAGTCACCAAACACTCGTGTTTGCAGGCTCGGGCCAATGGGGTTTCACCGGAGTCGCTCGCTGAGCCAATGACAGCGCAGCTCCATTATCGCAGTTACAATATGCTTGGGGGATGGTGTTACAAATGGAAACAAATGTGTGTCTCCTGCGAATGATCTGTGGATATCCAGCTGTCCGTGCACTCCACAGGTGAAGCAGACAGATCAAGCGGAGGGTGGGGGTGGTCGAGGATCAACAGACAACAGTTATTACTTTCAAATGAAACAAGCTTTCTTCGTATGTGGGCTGCTTCAAGAAACAAAGCACACTGTAAAATGTTTCTTCACCATCTTTGTTTCCATCCATTTAATTTGCCACAGTCATTTCTGTCATTGCAGTGGGCGAGTTGTGCACCTTAAACAAATGTGTGTGAATATGTCAACATAACATTTTAAGTAAAAAATAAAAAAAATAAAAAAAAAATATATATATACCTGTGTATATATATATATCTCTCTCTATATATATATATATATATAAAATATATAAATCTCTATATATATATATATATATAAAACCTTTTTTTAATTCTTAATTTAATGACCTTGACATCATGAGTGTCTAAAGGGATCATCTCTGCTATTATTTTATTGTCACATGACAACAAAATGGCTTCATGCATGTTGGTTATGCCACAATGGCTTTTATTTCACTGACAAATGTTTTTTAAATATTAATGATAGCCTATTTTAAAACTCCACTGACATTGAGCTTTAAAAAATAATTTTTGATTCACTGTTTTAAGAAGAATAAAAAGAAGTAGGCTATGCCAAACAAACTATTTATAACATATAGGCTACTATGGCTTTGCAAGAGTTTTTTTTTTTTAAGTTTTTTTTTACAATGCATTTTAATCCAAAAAGTTATACATTAATAAATCGTTGCTTAATATCAAATATTTGTCTTGTGGTTTGTATAAAATCTGATAAACTCGTGGTACAAGGCATGATATGAGATTCTGTGTGTTTCAATACATAAGACATTTATTGTGAACTGATGCAAAATTATAAGTTTACAGGCTAAGCTACTTTTAAGGATATTTCGCCAGTTTGAACTATTTTGTTTGCACATTCATAGTCCATTATCGTACACTAAGTGCATTACTTGTATAGTGCTGAGGTTTATTGTGCAACCAAGTCTTGCCACAATCTCGTTTTTATTCAAATGTTTCTCTATCTGTTTATTTTCCATCAATGATTGTCTCATTGAATTTCGTTGAATGTCGCGCAAAAACCTCCAAATTCCTTCATATGTGCGCGTCGCCTTGAGCGCGCACTCACTCACATAACTTTGCATTGCTGTGCTCTGATTCTTCCCCCAGATTGTCCAAACAAACCGAAGCAGACTGCCGGGCGCCAGCGCCGTGACGTCACCCATTCATTCGAGCCTTGACGCCTGTCAGCCTGGCGCCGAGCGGAACATGCGCACGTTATTTTTACGTATCGGTTCGGACACATAGCTGAACATCCTGCAGGAGTTAGAGGGACTGGAGCGTTTCTGGCTCAGTCACAGCTGAGCGGGGTTGAGGGGAGGCGGAGGAGGAGCTGAACAATGGGAGTGCAGTATCGGGACTGTGAGAGAGAATCTCGGCTGGAGCCGAAGAGTCTGGAGCGCCCCTCCACTCGCTCATCCCGCTTTTGTTCAGCTGCGCAAGCTATCAGCACTTCCTACCGACTCCAACAATAAGCCCTCACAGCTGGGCTCTCCAAAGCCTGGTTACTGCACATCAAGGCAAAGAGTGGTGTATTTCTTAAAAAACAGGAAGTTATGCATTCTTAATTTTATTAATTTTGGGGGAAAAAATCAACATGCAAGAAGCCATTTTGTTGTGACAAGAAAATTATAAATCAGAGAAATCGTGATTAAATAATAAAGTTGCAATGTTTTTTTTAAGAATAGGCCTATATATTTTTTATTTATTTATTTAAAATAAAACCTAAATACACATGCATTACGTGCAGGAACATGCGCACGTTATTTTTACGTATGGGCTAATAAATGCAACCAGACAGCACCATATTAACATCCTCGAAAAGTGACAGAAGGCAGAGCTTCTGAAAGAAACCCAAGTGTTGGTAATGTCCGGTCTGCGTGGCGTAAACAAAGCGTATACAAAGTGGACACTAAAGCTGCGGTCACATTTGCCGTTGTTTGGCGAATTTTCGCATACCTAATCCAGTCATTTCAATAGGAATCCACGTGATCCCATTTCGCAACAGGTTCAAGTTGTTCATGGATTCTCTGCATTGGCCAACAGAAGGCTGCTTAGTTTGAAAGCGTGAGTTACACCAGGGTGACCATACGTCCTTTTATAATGTACAAGGACTGTAGAGAGCACTTCAATAGGAATACAAAGCCAAAACACTAACATTCTAGGCAATTAAGAAATCCTGGCAAGGACATGTCTGGGAAAAAGAGGGCATATGGTCCCCCTAAGTTACACTATTGGACAATGGACCTTTTTTGTCTGCAAACCTTTGTTGAAAATTTCACTAATGTGACCGCACCTTCAGGTACTGTTTTCGGGATTACGTGATTTTTTAATGTGCATTCAAAAGTCTTAAAATCACTCCAGGTGGATTGAAGTCAATTGTTAAAGATGTTTAGATGACTCTGGTTCCACCTCAAAACAAGAAAAGCTGAATGATGTTCTTGCCTTGCCCTCATTTGCATCACATTGCCATTTAATAGCCAGATTTAGAGGATGTGTGTGTGTGTGTTTATGGGAGACCAGCTGCTCACAGCTGGGGTATAATGGCCAAGTTTTGGAGGGAAGACCCTTGCTACCAGGCAGCTGTCACCACCAGCAGGGAGAGGGACAGAGGCCATTTAGCCAGAGACCCTCTGGAGAGCTTCTGCTCGTTCTATTCTAAACCCAGAACTCACTGTGTGTCAGGTGCAGTGATATTTCCGTTATTGTATGGAGCTGTCAAAATAGGTGCCGTCAGCAACTATTCGTGGTCCTGCAGCTTGTCGCAACTTGTTGCTTATGGCATGGTCGGGTTGCATCTAATAGATCTTTGTGTGCTCAAGTCACCTGACTTCCTCCACATACATCTACGTGTGAAAATACCACCGAACTCATCTGGATACTGGATAAAAGTATGTCCAAAAGATGGGTGTGATGATGGTGGCAGCTGTGCTTCCCTCACAAAGCCCTATTCAGAGAAAAGGGGACAATACCGAGGCCTGGTTACTTTCTCCTCTTCAGTTCCATGCTAAGATTAATTCCTCAAATCCGTTTTCCCAGTGGCAGTCTCAAAGAATGGGAAGCCCTCCTGTTTGTCAGAGCGTATTGTGCCAGTCGCCTGAGACTGAAACCCGTTGATGGTTCTGATAAATGGCCGCCGGCGTTGACACTGAACAGACCGTTCCAGCTCTTTTGTTTTCAGTATTGCATCTATGTAATCTGGATTACTGTGGATTGTAAGATCGTCCCCCTCTGGGTGGTACGGCACTCTCAAGATACATTGATTTGAATTGCATAGCCATTAAAGGAATATTCTGGGAACGTGGGATAATGGTAATTACCACAAAAATAAATTTCAACCTGCGCTTACAATAAAAGTGAATCGGGCCAATCTGCAAATTTTAACATACTTACTGTTTCAATAGTAAAGCCATAATATGTTAACAATATGTGTGTTTATGCATTTTAAGCATATTTTGACCTTTGAAATCTTCCAAAAATTTGAGTCTTAAAAACACTCAACCTCACCTCAGGTTTTGCTTTTAAGAAAAAAAATATTTTTGCGGTAATCAACATTATATGCTACAATTAAACTTGTCTATTAAGCTTAACCTGTGTTGAATCCAGAATATTCCTTTAAGAAACAATTAGTGATCATTTTTGAATTTCCACAAGTGGTTATTTTGGTAATCATCATGTTTGTTTCTTGCATATAAAAGCTGACTTGCTCGACTGTGGTGACGACGTCATACTTTAAGAAATGTTTGTGACCGCTTCGCAAGCCTCGGGATCAACAGGTGTGAGGAATGGCAGAAAGTAATGAGGCAATCGAGTCTGCAGGCAGGAATTGTTTGGTTTTGACTCATTGGTTTCATTCCTTTATTAGACTGTAAATAGGTTTGAAATCACATCAGAAAGAGGTAACCAGAAACTCGCATGTATCAGGTGCTGCTGTGAGGCTGTTTGTCCACAGAGCCGAGGCAGTTAGCCACACCCTAAAATACATACACTCACCCTGTGTTTCTCACACACACACATACACGCTCTGCACAGGTGTTTAGCCTGCAGCTTTAATACAAGTGAAGCTCATCAGCCATTTTGCTTATGTGTTTAAAAGTGTACACTCACTGCCTAAAGCTGCCCATCTGCCGTATGGCAGGGCTGGGCTGTTAAATATAATACAGCTAAAATTTAACCTCTCACCTGTTTTATGTAGGTACAATATGTAAATTCAGCCAACTCCCACAAGAGTGGAATAATCTGTCAGTCCGTCTCACATGGAGATCAAGATACTACAGAATAAAAGTGTTTGAACATTTGAGACACACACACACACACACACAAATAGTTCTGAGAAAACATCTAAAATAATTTGTTTGCAGCTGCTACTTGATTTGAATAGTTTTCTATTATCATTTAAAATAAATTTGTAATAAATTCAAGTGTAACATTTTTATTTGTTAATTAATTGATTAATTTATTATTAATCAAAAAATGTAAAATATGTAATATATTATTAATATTATAATGAGTATTAATATTATTTATATTTTTTCTATTAACACTTAAAAAACATTTTAATCAGTTAAAATACATTTTTGTACAGTGTAAGTGTAACATTTTTAATTGTTAATTATTTGAATTGATGTTTCATTAAAAATTTAATTAAAATAAATTAAAATAAGTTACAAAAAAAAATATTAAAAGAAAGAAATAAAAAAGTCATGTATATATGTATATAGATATTCATGATGAATAAATTGAAAAAAAAGAATAAAAAGTAAATCATGGAGTAAACATGGAAAAAATAAATAAATAAAAAATCAGAAATCACATGCCATGAGTACTGCATTTTAAAGATGGCATGTCATGTTAAAAAAAGTTAAACTTTGAAATCCCTGCATTTAAAAAAAAAAAATCAATCAAACTAAGTAAACAAATTAAATTGATAGCCCTACACTTAATCTGGCTTTTCTGCTGTTTATTTCATTTGATTGAGTTGTATACATATAATACAAATAACACAAAATGTTAGGCAAACACTGTTATACAAAAAAATAAAAAATAAAAAATAAATCTGATACTTAATTTTAAAATAATTTTTGTACAAATTTCAGCAATGGTTGATGTAGTAACAATCAGAAGAGTTTTTCTGTGAACAAGCCTGAGAGTCCATAGGAATGACCACGGGAATGAATGAGGCTACAATCTGGATGCAAAGGATGCAACCCATCTCCCCTGGGCATTCTCACGCTACAAGAATGTGTCCCCTGTACACACACACACACACACACACATACAGTGACTCTATCTCTTTTCCCACAGCCAGGCCTGAGCAACGCCATACACTTGGACACACACACATATTATCTACCAGGCTTGACTTGCAGGAATCCAATTGTGTGCAACAGGCAGCAGAAGGTGCCCCAGTTCTTTTACATTCTTCTTTTTCTTCTTTTTTTTCTTTGCATTGTTTCAGTGGGTTACAGTAACAAAGGGAGAACGGGTGAACATTGTCTGTGTGGTATGTTCACACCATCATCCTCTAGTGTGCGTACACGTCTGTGTGCTTTCATCTGTGAGCATAGACTCTAAATTACTCTGGTGTGTATGTGTGTGTGTGCGGCGCTGCTGAGGGGGGTTTCTGGAGAAAGTTGAATGAAGAGAAAGAGACACTCATGAACAGAATTAGCAGAGCACATTCCTCTGCTTTCTCCAGCTCTCTTTATTCTTTCTTGCCATGCCTCCCTCCCACCCCTTCATGAGAAAATCAAACAGGTGGTTTGGCCCTGTTGGAGGGGCTGTGTCTTGCAGAGGTGGGCTGTCCCGCAGCCTGTAGCGTCTCCTCTCAGCTCCAGCTTGAGAGTCCAGTGTCCAGTTAAAGAGAGCCACCCTCATTACCATCTCAATTCTGGGAACGGGCTAGAGACCTCAGCTGCACCCTAACAGGCAGCCCATATCACAAGACACGTGAAGACCTAAATGACACATACACACACACTCAAACTCACAACTGTGGACAAAGACACAAAAATAGGCCATGCATTTATCTTAATGCATATACACCACCCGTTGCACCAGTCTTTAGATTGGGCATCAAAGCAAAACAGACAGTTAAAGAGAGCCTGGGGCTCCCGCGCACATTTCCTGGGGGAGCTGGACCACACAGCGCCTGTATCGAAGGACGCTCGGCTTCATACACACTTATAGTGTGTTTTTGGAGGCCATTTCACCATAAATGGCTTCAGTGGTTACAGACCCCACAGGTCAAAATTAACATGCACTACTTGGTTTATGACAAGGAAAGATTCCCCGATTTAAAAAAATATGAAAAATAATATACATTTAGGTTTATTAATATAAAGCATAAAGAAACTTGACAAAAAATATTTTCATAATTTATTATAATAATAATAAAATATTATATTCAATAATATATTGATAATAATAAAATATTCAAATAAAAAAAACGTATTTTTAATTGTAATAATATTTCATGATTTTACTGTTCTTATTGTATTTTAATCATATAAATGCAGGTTTGGGGAGCATGAGCACTATTCTAAACTTTTTAATATATATACTTTTGCTAGTATATATATATATATATATATATATATACGTGCTGTCAAACGATTAATCGCGATTAATCGCATCCAAAATAAAGGTTTTTGTT
>NW_015655381.1:106672-108413 GCF_001515625.1 Sinocyclocheilus rhinocerous
TTCCGTACCCACTGTATATACAGTATATATATATATATATATATATATATGATATAAATTATTGTAAATAATTATATAAACTATTTTAACATTGTTTTCATATTAATTACCAATATATAAGCATGTCTAATTTCAAACATCAAGCGTTCAGTTTCAGGCGCAGTTGTGTTTTGGTCATGTCCTGAAGTAAAACAAATAGAAATGAATTCATAAATAAATGAATTTGAGGAGATGCAACAAAAATGCTTCCTTGTACATTTTGCTGATTTTGAGCGATATTTTTTCATTATTTGTATTAACGAATAGTTGACCTCAACACCTGCGAGACCCTTCATAAATATGTCAGCAAGAACAAAAGAAGTCCATGTGCAGGGTGTTTCTCTGGTTTGAACCATCAGAGAGGCTGAAGCTGTGAGGCATTTCCTTCCCAAACAGAGGAATGTGCTGGATCAGAGCCTAATAGTTACAGGAAACGAAAGGCGCATGTGTTTATGTGCGCAGCTCTCTATGTCCTCAACCGCTGCCAGTCCTCCCATGTTAGCAGGTCATATCATGTTCACACGCTATCAGTCTCATCTGTTATACCGTCCCCAATCATGAAATGTCAGCGTTAGCAATGCTGTATGTGACTCTTTGTGATTGCACATGCTCAGTCCGCCCCTCTCTACGAAGCTGCAGCTGTGCAGCCACATACGCAACATGATTTCACAACATCCTCCTTATGCCTTCACTGGAAATATCCTCTTTTACTCCCCCTCCCTTCCTCTCTTGTTCCCTTTCTCTGCCTGTGTAAGTGTCTTTAGTGAAATGCCCTGACAGCCCAGCAGGTGCGGGACTTAGTCATCCTCTCTGGCCTACCTATACTTGAGCATGTGTGGGTGACTCAACGCAGCTCTTTATTAAGCGAGCCAATGTGATGTTAAGTTACACCACAGCGCTAGTCACAGGTACATGTTGTAATCAACAATTTAGCCAACAATTTAGCTGCTCTCCAACAGCCCAGCTGTGTCCGTGTTTACTAAAAGCATCACTCACACACTCGGGCGCCAAGCACCGTGACTCTGGAGTTTCCAGACTTTCATATGTGTGTGTGTGTGTGTTCTAGCAGATGGGCCTGTGCAGCACTTCTGACTCTTTGTACAGCTGGCAGTAGTTTCTGTTTCTAGAGACGAGAGCAGGCTGAGTGTCCCGTCACTCACAATGTTCAATCACTACTGTTTATCATACACTCATAGTGATAATCAGCCTGGTTATTGACACCTTCACAAGTTTACCTAGTGATCAAAATGAGGACATGCAATGGTTTTTCTTTTTAAACGAGCATAGCTCAAACAGTTGAGCGTGGTGTGACTTTGATTTTATGCATTTTATGCGATGTGCTATACACAATAAGTTGTCATCAAGTATATATTACTTAGTTTTACACCTCAAATTATAAGACTTTTCACTGTTTGTATCAGTCCACTTGTATATTAACATTAGAGTATGTGAGTGTTTTTTTTTTTTTTTGATCTTTCTCTCAAACCTGTAGAGAATATATTTCATGTATATGGAGAAAAAGTATATTAACTGATCTACTATAAGATACTGTATATATATAATTATCACACACACACACACACACACACACACACACACATGTCTGGTCAGCTATCCTTGTGGGGACTCTCCATAGGCGTAATGGTTTTTCTACTGTTCAGACCGTATTTTCTATTGTCCTACACCAACCCTACCCCTCCCT
>NW_015655381.1:108902-141592 GCF_001515625.1 Sinocyclocheilus rhinocerous
TGAGTCTGTGTGTAGTCAGGTTTAAGTCCCCACCAGAATAGAAAAACAGGAACACACACACACACACACACACCATGTTCTATGGGAACATTCCATAGACTTAACAATTTTTATACTGTACAAACTATTTTCTATCCCCTTACCCTAAACCTACCCCTCTCTATATATAGATTACATAATACTTGTAATGATATGTAATATAATAAATTATTTATGAATTATTTATACTATTTTAAACTTTTGCTAGTGTAATATTGTAATTATAATAATTGTAAATACTATAGACTCTAAAAAAGAGACAAAAAATAGAAATATTATTAATACAATTATTTAATTTTTATTTATTTATTTATTTTATTTTTTTTAACCCATGAGGGGATCCCCAAAGAGAGATTTTTGTCAGATTTAAGATTCAAGGACAGTTTTGTCCCCAAAATATAGCAAACTAAGTAAGCATGCTCACACACCCTGACAGATAATCCTTTAAATGGCATATTTTGTCATTATGAAGTATGTGTTTCATATTTCCCATTATGACCTAGATAGCTCTCTGTTTTTCAGCAGAACCACATGTCTGTAATCCAACAGCTCTGGGCTCAATATGGCATCTAAACATATATATTTACTCTGGCTGAGTGTTATAAGATGGATGGAATTTTAGTGTGAGACAGAAATCGGTGTGGTCATACTTATCATGATTTACACACATGCACGTTTAAACGCACACACAGACTCAGCCCATGTTGAAGGTCTCCACATCTGTCACCAGTTAAGCCACACACTGTTGCCATATACATGATGAATTCATCCCGACGCTGAAGGATACATTTAGAGCTGCTGTAACAGCGCGAGTCACGGAAAAGATAATTGGCATGTGATTAACAATAAATATTGTTTAGCATTAAGAGTCTATATTTAAAGAAGTTTCCAGAAAGAAATCATATGCACTTTCTCGTTTTGAGAGGGAAACAGATGGAGGATCTTTGGAAACACACAACAATAAAAGCCTGAAAGACAGGAAAAAGGAGAGTGAAGGATCAGAGCTGAATGAGAAGGAGTGAATGAATAAGTGAAAGAGAGTGAGAGAGGAATGGGAGATTGTCTTTCTGGAAGGTCTCCTCTCAGATGTGGGGTCTTCTTCACATGCTAATGGGATGTTTCTTTAGCGCTGGCCCTGTTAGCATAACAATGCTGAGAAAGTGAAGGCGCTAAACTTCAGCTTTCTTTGGGAACTAAACCCCAGCCTTTCTTCTGCAGAAAAACACTCTTCTTCTATTGTGAGAGCAATGAAAGTGGTTCGGGGCAGCTGTGTGAGGTGATCAAAGCCTCTGCTCAAAATGAGTTTGAAATGACCAAAGTTAGAGATGGAAAATCAGTGACATTCCTGAAATTCTGTAAGATATGATACAACGAGGAGCAGAAGGGATCCATGTTTCTATCGACCAAGATATGTGTGTTTGTGTGTGTCAATGTGATATATTATCGTACGTAGTGATACAACTGCTGAATTATGTCTGCGATGTTTCTGTGGGTGCTGTGTTGTGTCTGTCTAGATGCTAAGCTAATGCCAGTCAGTCACAGTAATGTAAAAGCCACCTCAGACTGTCTGCCTTTCTTGAGCGTGTCCTTGTGGCATTGCTTTGTTTTCCATTTGCTATCAGACTTGAGTTCGCTATCTTAATAACATGAAAAGGTCACATGAAATGTGGCGACTTCGATCTAATAATAAGACTTTACTGAGAAGCCATGATACTCGCCACTTTATTTGCTCCCTGCACACCCTGTCCGACTGAAATTGAAACGCAGTAATCTTGTCTGTTAAAACTGGTTGACGAAGGAGGTCTCGCTGGTTTACATAGTTGAAGATACTGACATTCAATGCAAGAGACCTTTAACTAAGACATTTGTTATAAATATATAGTTTTGTGTGGAAATGTATTCAGTCAGTTTTTCATTTCTACCAGTTTTTAATGTCCTCTATTAACAATATTTATGATGTCTATGATGTATGTATGTGCATATTATTATTTATATATTATACAATAATATACACATACATAAAATAATAAACACATACATACATTAATACATGCATATTATATTATGCATATATATATATATATATATATAAATAATATGTATATACAATATATAAATAGGAGCATTCAGAGTTAATTATTAAATATTTAATATATTTACAATATATTACAATATTTAATAATTAATTTTGATGGCATTTTTTCATATAATAATATAAAATTGTTTCATAATATAAAATGTAATATGTAATACAATACAGAATACATAATTTAAAACAAATAATTAGGCGCATCATTGCTAATTATTAAATACTGACATATGTATATATAAAAATCTTCATCATAGAGCATCATAGTTAATTACATAATGTATATTTATATATGAAGTATTATATTTGTATAATTATTATTTATAGTATATAATATATTACAATAATATTAGAATTATATTCATTTTCTCTCTCTCTTTACCTTCAAAGAACCTTGCAGAATAACTCTTCGTCGTCAGGTATTTGATTATTTGCATTTGACAAATAATACTTTGACTTTTACTTGACTTTGCCTTAGACTCAAAGTCCTGAGGTTCAAGGGCCGGTGTTACGGGTGCTAATGATCCATTAGCAACCTGATGCATCCTTAAAGAAAGGAAGTACCGCCTCACAAAGCCCTTTACAGTAGGTGAAAAGTTTTAGTGGTTAAACTTGCTGGTGCCACTTAGAAAGTGTGATAATTGTAATAGGTTATTGTCTCCAGATCTGTTTCCTTTCCTGGAGGGTTGCGAGCCATTAGCAATAAGAAGTACACTTAGCACCTCTGCTTCTGAATGAGGAGGTCGATACCCAAATTAGACGAGTATGCCGGCTTTGCGGCCATGTTTGTGGTCACAACCCTTAACGCACAATGACGCTGCTACTGTATTCATGTCAGCTGCCGCTACACAAATTAACACCTACTTATCTGAGGTAATACATCTTATTTTAATGCAAAGCAGCTATTTCCTTATTCTCTGTATGCTAAGTGTTCAAAACAGGCATGGTTAGCCTTTCAATGTTTTAAGCATATGCTCTGAATGCCGCTACGGTTCGTGACATCAACTTTAGCTTTTGGCCTCACTCAGGGAATTCGCACACAAACACGCTCACACATGTGATCTTCTCTCACCCCGCTTGTACTGCTGATTTTTCCATTTCCCTTAGCTAAGCAGGTGACTGCAGTTTGCTGATGTGATCAGGAATCATTTTAGTGTCATCAGTTCGCTGTAGAGTATATGTCAGCCTGTGGGCAAATGAACAGACAGATCTGCTGCTGTTCTGCTCTTCTGACGTTGATTCCATTGCAGAATTCCAAAAGTAAAGCTCTGTCATTCCCACAAGTGGAAAAACACTTGCAAAGTGGAACAACACTTAACGTCTCACATGTCTCTCACTTTATTTGCCTATTCTTGCCAAATTTTATTACATGTTCACTTACAAAAACTCACTTACACACACTGTAAAACCTGGTAAGTTAAGAATACTCAAAAAAATTGAGTTCGTTTACCAAGCCAAGCCTCGCTTCCATGATCCCACCCCACTCATCACAATGATAATTATATACAACTTGCTTCCATTAACAGCACATTCATTCAGATCTTTATAGTTAAGTGCTAGTTAGCAACAGCACACTGGCACGTACTAATGTAGTTATCAAAAAGATTCACAATACTTGCATGTAAATAGTGAAACAACATGCAGTTTAAATAGTCTTTAAGTTTTGCTGTCCATCTTCAACCTAACCACAGGCTCTACTCTTCACCACAACGTTAACACTACAAAACCAACATAACAGAAACCTATGTAAATCCTAACATAACACAACATTTAAGTACTAACTTATGTCTCTCTATGTTAATTCAACAGTAGCACTGCAACTAACTGACAACTAATTTATCTGTTGACAATTTGTGTGAGTATAATTGATAAAATGAGTAATATGAAATAATATCTATCTATCTATCTATCTGTCTATCTGTCTGTCTGTCTGTCTATTTATTCATTCATTTTTTTCCAATACTGTCCTTGAAATATGTGCAAACGTGGACGATGTGGACGATGCAGTTAACATGGGACTGCATTACAGTCTACACCTCAAATTTGCACATAATATACAGTACCTGTACATACAAAAACTGTCTATTGTAATATACCTGCACATACAACTGTCAATTTATATATTTATATATATTCCTTATTTACTTGTTCTATTTTTTATTATCTGTGTTTTTTGTTCTGTCACTGTCATTCTGTTACACTGTGGAAGCTTCTGTCACGAAAACAAATTCCTCGTATGTGTAAACATACCTGGCAATAAAGCTCATTCTGATTCTGATTCTGATTCTGAAACTGAGGGCTATAAAACAAAAAAGCTTGAAACATGAACATGCACAAAAGGATGTGTCAATAACAGGCCTATCGTGACATCAACTATGAGGTCATAATGTCAAACAACACCAGTTCTCATGTGACCGATAATAATGAGAAAAATGAAACCAGCGTAACAACAAAAAGTATGCTTTACATTGTGCACAAAAGGTTAAAATATCAATATTTAACGAGATTTCATTGCATTTTTTGTTTTTGAAATGGTCTCTTATTCTCACCAAGGATGCCTTTATTTGATCGAAAATGCAGTAAAAACTGTAATGTTGTAAAATATTGTTACAATTTAAAATACATGCTTCCTATTTTAATATATTTTAAAGTGTAATTAATTCCTGTGATGGTAAAGCTGAATTTTGAGCAGTCTTCAGTGTCACATGATTCTTCAGAAAATATGCTAATTTAGGGCTCAAGAAACATTTCTTATTATTATCAATGTTGAAAACTGCTTATTTTTTGTGCAAAACGTAAATAATTGATTTAAAACCGAAATCTTAAGTATAAATGTATTAACAGACACTTTTTTAAAAATAAATTTAATACATCCTTGCTGAATAAAAGTATTAATTTCTTTAAAAAAAGAAGAAGAAAAAAAGCTGACGCCAGACTTCTAAACAGTACTGTACGTTCATCCACCTTGGCAGATAAAGCAGCATAAAAAGTGCTGGATAGCTTTGGAATGCTGTAAGTGGAGAGGCCTTCGGTTTTTCTGGTGATAGGCACTGATTGGTACATGATGTAAATTGTATAAACCTGTGTGTGAGTAGGGAGGGAAACTGCTGAGGCAGAGGGTCAAAAAAACAAACAAAACTGCACTGCTAAGAGAGCGTGCTTAACAGTTACACTTTCTACATGATCTCTTCCTTATTTAATATTCAACTTCCCAAACATGTGTTGTCCTTCTGTCCATCTACTGTGCCCATCTGGAGCGTGTGTGTTTGCATGTGTGTGTTAGTGTGCATGGGAAGCAGTGGGGTGCTTGGACCAGGACAGGTTGGAGACGCTGCATGTGTCCTCTGAGAGGGACACAAACAGGCTGGTTTAAGCCTAACAGGCCAGTCATATGGGTCAGTTAGAAAAACCATTTGGCTTTTTGGTGTCATAAATCTTATTCCAGCAACTTTTCTAGGATGTATTATTATTTATTTTATTTTATTTAATAATATGATTTATTTATTACAGATCGTTGCAATGCATTCTAGGATACATGCGATTGCAACATATATGCAACATTTTTTATTCTCAATAGAAAACAAGACCAACTTTGAAATTCTGGTCAAACTAGTACTATTCTGGTAATAGTAGCACTGGCCCATGCTACAGCAACTAAACTGCACAGACTTGATTTTCAACTTTTGGATTTGCACCAAAACAACAAAGAAAATGAAAGGCGATTTCACTGTTAATTCATAAAATATGTCCATAAAAGATGTGAAATTATAGCAATTCAGACTCATAAAAACTAGTCAAACTTACGGAGAGTTTTATGCTTGGATTTTACAATACCCCCCCCTCCCCAGGGGACTTGTTTTGATTTACAGAGCAGAATATTATTCCAGTTAGATATCTGGACGTGTATCATTACAAGCGATTGGTAATGATTTGTAATGTGTTCTGGCTCTTTAAACTTTATTCCTACTACTCTACTATCTAAAAATAAAATACACTAGCAGTGAAAAGTCTGAACAAACAGACTCATTCTTTTTTAGTACTTTTTTCTACATTTTTATAATCAAAACGATTAAATATTTAAAAATCCTCTTCTTTCAATTAAATTTACATCTTTGTTAGTTTTGTTTTTCAAGTTAAAGTTTACATTTTTGGGCATAATTTGGGTTTATATAGAATATTGCCAAATCATTATACACAAAACAAGTAATGACAAGAAAAAATGAAATCGACAACATAACAATAACAAACAAAAATAAAAAAGTATTAAAATAAGGTGTTAAATAATGAATAACAATATAAAAAATATACATATATTAATATAATAATAAATATCATACATATAATAATACATTCAGTAAAATACAGTATATTCCAGTATTTTTCTTCATAACATATATATATATATACACACACACACATATATAGTTTAATAATAAAAAGGATGTGTCAATAATGTGAATATTGTTCGCTCCATGACAAATTGCTTATATGCTTCTCTTTTGTAAGTTGTTTTGGGAAAAAAGGGTCTGCTAAATGCATAAATGTAAATGTGTAGAATATGCAGCAAACAAACCAAAATCAAAATTTACAGAGCAACAGTTTATGAACAAAAACATACATTATTGTATCTGAATCCTAAAATATAATGTTGTATATAGTGTTGTCGCTTTCCTCATTCCTTTGCTTTCTTTTTCTGTCTTCAATTTGCTTCCCTTCCTTTTTCTTTTCTTTCCTCTCTCTCTCTCTTTGGGAAGCATGCCTTCCCCAGCTGTGTGTTCAGCCCCCACAGTGAGGGCTCAGGGCAGGCCAGGCTCACAGCTGGCCAGACATTGTGGAGCCAGTCGACAGGCGTATGGAGGGCTGCCCGCCCGGCCTCTTCCTTTGCAAACATGCCCAGGTGTGGGGCCTGATGGCTGGGCCTCTGATGTGTGTGTGTGTGTTGTGTGGGGGTCAGAGCAGGAGGAGGCATAAAGGGTGGGTATTCCCACTGAAGCTGTGTCAACACTGAATGCATGGGAGTGTTTGTGGCATGGGGGGTGGGGAGGGGGCCGTTTGCAGCGATTTCATTGTAACCACATTGTAGGGAAATTGCTCATATTTTGCCAAGCAGCCAGGCTGGCGCACAGGCAGATGCTTAGAGTGCAATGAAGGGCTTTCATTTAAGATGCATGCAGGCAGCGGTTGTTTAAGTCAACAATGCATTCTCGAGTCTCGACACATGCATACATGCATGCTTCTCCGTGACCGCATGTGGGAATTGTATACTTCACATGTCTGCTAAATTACAGCAGATGTATGATGTTTTGAACTCGTGGGACGGATCGTCCAAGCTGTTAATCTATGATCTCATCCTGAGGCACGGTTCATTAGAGATGAGTCCAAGGGCTGGACAAAAGGTGCTTGAATGAGATAACATCCAATAAGCCTTTGAACATCTTTATCTGTGGCCCAGACACACACACACACACACACACACACACACTCTAATGAGGTGTTTCTGGCTCTGTCTTGTGTTGGATTCCCCTGAAGTCTCACTGTCTCTGCTACATCTCAGTCACAGTGTTTCAGTCCCCCTAGTGGTGGAAAATGGAGTCACGACTTCACAGATTCCTGCACATCTGTATACAGTCCTCGTCCCAGAAGAGCGACAAAAAGAATCAGCGCGGTCATGAACGTATAATAAGTGTGAAAGTGTAATGATTTGTTCAAGCTGTCCGTGACTCTCAGGAGACCAATTCGACCAGTTTGTTTCTCTTTATTTTATGAATCATAACACTTCAGAACGCATTACACTGACCACGAACAGGAACGCAAAATCATTTTTGTAAAGAGTAATTAATTTGTTGATTTTCCTCAAAAAGTAATATGGCGGTAACATGATACAATGATAGTGTCAGATGGTTTTACCATGGTACTTTGATATATACTATAGTAGTGAATGATTAATGTATTAATAAAATACCATGGTATTATTACCCTAGCAAAAAGTAGGTAAAACAATGGCATTTTGAAATATACCATGGTATTTACATGGTACTCTGAGGTACAAAGCATTGTGAAAAATACATGGTAGTACTATGGTACTTTTTTTGTACAATGATACAACAAAGACTTTCATTGTATACAATGTTACCATGGTAAATAAATACCACAGAAACATGAAATTTCTATGTTACATGCCTTAGAAAATGTGAAATATATAATGGAACTACAATTCTTGTGTCATAGTATTTACATTGCACTCCAAAGTACGTCCAAAATTACCATGCTTCTCCAAAAAAAAAAAACCACAACCATGGAAGTACCATGGTAAATGCCAAAAAAAAAAAAACACTGACTAGGAAACCATGTTATTACCTTGATATTTTGTCCAAAATCATGGTAATACCACGCAGGCATGTAGACAATGAGGCAGTCAGTCCTCCCCCTAAAATAGATAAATGTGTGTTTTCAAAGAACTTGATTATTTAAAGAACTTATTTGTTTATATGATAACATGGTACTTTGATATATACGATTGTAGTGAATGATTACCGTGTTAATATACAATGGTATATTACCAGTTGCACTTACAGTACATGTACTTATGTGTACTTACCTAAGAAAGTACTGGGTAATATAAGGTAACTACATGGGTTCAGGTTAAGTTTAGGGGTAGGTTCAGAGTTAGTACCTAGTTATTACCCAGTTATTGTAATCACTATAATAAGTACCTAGTGTGTACATGTGGAAGAGGACTGTAAAATAAAGTGCTACCATATTACCATATTAAAAGTATTGTAGTGGTACCATGGTACAGCAATGGTATCACATGGTAATCCTATGACATTTTGATGGTACTCTGGGGTATGTCCAAGAATACCATGGTACTGTGCAAAAAAACGAGGTGCATTTTTGTGTACAATGCTACTATAAAGACCTTCACCCAATACCATGGTTTATTTCCATGGTAAAAAGAAACCATGGTATTTCCTTGATATTGTGTCCAAAACATGGTAATAACATACAGGCCTTTACCCAGTCAATTGTTTCCCCATATATTCACAATTGTAGTTGATAAATATGTGTTTTTAATGATTATTTGGTTACCTTCATGATACCATTTCTGTATGTATTATTGTTCACTGCAATCCTGACCCATATTGCAACAGGTGAGGAAAGAAAGAGCTGAAGAATTCATCATAATTCAAGCATTACCCTCAATAATGGGGTGTCAAAATCAAAATCTCCACAGCATGTGTGTGTATTTGAGAAAAGAGACAGCGAGGCAAAGTGTGTATGAGCTTGTGCTTGTTACAGAGTGTGTTTGCTGCATATTGTTCTCTATTGTGTGCATGTGCTCTGTCTTGTATCGGGGGAATGAATTGTTGCTCACCTGTTCACACACACACTAACAAAAGCCAGGCAGCGGAAGCAGCTGTCTCTCACAACTGTATTGGTACAATACTCGGGTCCCATACTCCTGTTTGCTCAGCACATATTCTCACCCTGGTCAAATCAAACATCATTACACACACAGTTCTCATGTACTGTTCATGACTCACAGTTTAAACAGCTGAATATTTCCTCCCCCAGCCCTGTTTACCAAACGAATATTGGACGTTACATTTCCGTGTGCTTCAGGTGTGTGTACTTACTATAGTCTGCAAATCAAATAAAGCTAGAGAATATTTTTTAACAAAAATAAGAAATGTTATCATAGGTGGAGTGTGTGTAACCTTCCCCTGGCCACGGGGACTTGGGGCAAAAATGGCACTAAATTGGACAAAAATGCCCCTGCACAAATAAATTAAATCTATTACGTCTGTTGCTAACAAAGTGAATATGAAAAGACTGTCGATTGTGGCATTAAATTAAAATCTGCTCATGTTGCACCGTATTTCATTTTCATTTTTACAGTGTTGCGCATTTTAACCAATCACACACAATTCTGTTGAGCCTAGGAATGCAATGGCCAATCAGAAGCGTTCAGATGAGTCATCGTTGAAATCGTTGATCAGTTTTGTTAAATGTGCGCACGCGTTCGCTGACTGAATTCCGGACTCTTGCGAATTCTCTCATCATTTATTGAATATTATCTCACACAAATGTAGCTGTTTAATGTCTTTCAAACACACATTTCTATATTTCATAATCCTGATTTGAAAAAAAAAAAATTACCAAATTAACCCCATAGTCAAACACTGATGGAGGGACTGGAGTCACACCCAGAATATCATCAAGATTTTGGGAATGGACACTTTTAATTTTGGCCAGTAAGAAACCACATAGCAACAAATTACGACTTAGCAACTGCATATCAACATGCAAAAAACAAACAAAAAAAAAACATAGAACATCTTAGCAACCACCTAGCAACATGCAAAAACCACCCAGAACATCTTAACACCTGCATAACAACATTTAAATAACCCAGAAGACCTTAGCAACTGCATAGCAACATGTTAAAACCATCCACACACTAGACACACTAAAAATCACCAGAACGCCATAGTAACTGCATAGCAACTCTGTGCAACGTCTGCGAAGCAAAACCAGCCCAATTGCTAATAAAAACTAGCTCAAAAATTAGCCCAATCATATTTTATTTTTCCACGGTTTTCCCTTTCCTCGGGGTCCCCACCATGGAAATCACTTTCCGGGGGACTCCCCCTTCACTGAAATATAGCGTTTTGGTTGATTGCTTTAACTAAAAAGCGGACTAAAAAACATCCTGCAACAACAGTGTACAAGTAGCCCAATTCTGCAGGAAAACCGCAAACTTGGCAACACTGATAGCAACAAGCTAAAAACATAATATGCTAGCAACCACATCGTAACATGCTAAAATCACCCAGAATACCATAGCAACTGCATAGCAACATACGAAAAACCACATTGCAACATCCTGCCGACTATCCACAACAAATGAGCAACATGGAGGAGACAGTTTTAGTGTTAAACACCACTCTTTTTTTATTCAAGAATAAAATTTAATTCTAAATCTGTTATCCCTTATGAAAATTAACCATGGTTTTATTATAGTAAAAGTGTAGTAACCATGTTTTTTTTGGCGGATTGTTTACCATTTGTATAACCACAATTTTACTACAAATACCATGGTTAAACTATAGGAAAAACATGGTTAATTTGTGGTTATCATGATTTAAAGATATTAACCTTGTTTTTTTTTTTTAAACCATGGTTAATTTTCATAAGGGATTGCTCAGATTTCCACAGATCATTTAGATTGGGTTTGAAGGAGGACAGCGTGAACTTGTCAGGTTGACAGATGACTGTCCATACAGTATATGCATGTAAATACACACAGTCTTAAGGCAAAACTGTAACAGATACTTGAGTCTTTACAGTACAAAACAATCAAGACACTGGCGTGTGTTCACCAGTCCATCGCATGTTGTGCTGCTGAGATCTCTAGAAATGATACGTCTGTTGTTCTTTCGCAGTCATGATTGGTAGTGCTGTAACTGTGATGACATGTGCTGCTGATATTTGCTGAAGACCTCAGGGGCCGCTCCGCACATCTGGAGTCTAGACTCAGCGGCTCTACAGGACTGAGACTCACTCAATCTCTTCCTCTCTCTCGCCGCTGTCCACTGTTTGCATAGCTGCTTGTGTTTAATTTAAATTAAAGTTGCCCCCCTTCAAGTGGTTAATTGATTCTAGCGATGAAGGACAAAGTAAGTGGAGCCGAGTGTCCTCAAAACACACCGAGAGAAATATTATTACGAAGACTTACGCAAACCAGCCTGTGAGCACCTGTGTTTGTGAGAGAGAAACAATATGATTATCACTGGAATTGTTGGACTGAGAGGAGCCATATATTTTCCTTAATGCATCTTTGTGTTTACAAAAACACTCACACAAAGAGCTCTTGTTAGCTGCGGTGTAATGACGAATGCCTGTGTGGTTTTGGGTACGTGTGGTTGAGAGGTCTGTTTTACCTGTTGATCTCTTTATCCCCTTCCACCCACTCTATAGCTCACGAGAACTCTAAAACGTGACAGTAGTTTATTTTACAGACGCCCTCCAGTTTCTTCTGCCCTTCTTTTGAATTTGTGTTGTACTGCTGAAGTCGTCATGCTCATACAGCATCAGTAAGGGATATAATGAAGTGAAACATTTTATCCACGGCATATTTATCACTCATTCATTCATTCAAAAAAAAAAAAAAACTCATTAAAAAAGTAACTATATTTAATTCAAATATAGAATCATTCTTAAAACATCATGCAAAATTGCAAATATTTTTTAACTGTTTTATTTAATTGAATTATTTTTATTTTATATGACCTTAGTTTACCCCAGTAGCAAATAGTGATTTATTAAATAAAAGTAAATAGTCATTAAATAGTTATTAAATTTGGTTTAAAGTTGTCAGTTTGGGAAAATAAAAAATATACAAATATTATGTTATAACTTATTTATATACCATTCAAGTGTTTGGGGTCGGTACATTTTTTTCAATGTTTTTGAAATCTCTTATGCTGTATTTAGACTGTATTTATTTGATAAAAAATACAGCAAAAACTAAAATATTACTTTTCTATTTTCTATTCTATGTTTTCTATTTTAATATATTTTAAAATTGGTCAAATTTAGTATTCTTTGATGAATAGAAAGTTATTTAAAATAAATGTAAAAGTCTTTATTCTCACTTTTGATCAATTTGAATGCATCCTTGCTAAATAAAATATTAATTTCTTTAAAAAAAAAATCTTGTGAATGGTATTGTGTGAGTGTGTGTGTATATATATATATATTTAAAATTTTAAATATATATATATATATATATATAATATAATATTTAGATTTAAAAAACATTTTTAATTAAAAGTATCTTGTTTTACGGATGCTGTTTATTTTTTTTGGGAAACCATGACAAAAATACTGATTTAGATTATATTTTGCAGTACATTAATTAAATAAGTAAGAAATACTTAAATACGAAATTTAAATATTTAAGTCAATTCATATGAGAAAATATCCAAGACGTTTCTTAAGCATTTTTAGGGAATTTGCTGTTTGTATATTTGCATATTGTATATAAAAACCTTGCAGAAAAAAAGTGTACTCTTACTAGTTTTTACATTGGTTTATTTTTCCAAATGGCCCTCACAGAGAGGTAGTTCTGCATTCAAACCCTCAGAATGATGGAAAATCTGGTTGAAATGATCTTTGTGTGTTTGTGAGTGAAAGAGTGAGTGAGTGAGAGAGAAGGTATAAATGAACTCCTGATTTACAGCCCGTCTTTAGGTAGAGCCCCTTCTTTTTCCATGTTCACCCCTTCTCTCCTTTCTCTGCCCATAATGATGGACACGGTGTTTTTATGAGAGTACCAGACCAATCCCTATTCACACTGCAGCACCGAGTCGGCACTAAATGGCCTCGTTCAGCTCACTGCTATTAAACAGCTCATAAAAATTGTCCACACAACCGCTTGAGTCACACAGATGCAACTACATGGCTCCTGATCCCAGCGTGATGCGGTTTGAGACAGCTGGGGTTGCCTATTTGCCATCTAATGGATGATGGTTAGGCATCTAAAATGACCTGAATTAACCATAACCAAGTTAGAATTACACTTGGGTATTAAAATCAATCACATGAATGAACGCGGCCTCCACAGCGACCATACAAAGATGCAAAGCATGCTTATTACTAAACAAATAAAATTATTTGATTATATGAAAAGAAAGACATACAACATTCATTAAAGGGAATAGTTCAGCCCAAAATTAACATTTGCTGAAAATGTCCTCATCCCCATCCCCCATTTTTTTTTTTCTTCATCAGAATAGATTTGGAGAAATTCAGCATTACATCACTTGCTTACCAGTGGATCCTCTACAGTGAATGGGTGCCGTCAGAATGAGAGTTCAAACAACTGATAAAAACATCACAATAGTCCACAAGTAATCCACATGACTCCATGTCTTGTAAAGTGAAAAGCTGCATGTTTGTAAGAAACAAATCCATCAAGACCTTTCAAAATCGTCCTCTATGCATAAAACTACTTTCTCCAGTGAAAAAGTCATCTCATCTGCACAAGGAGAAATATGCACAGATCAAGCACCAATTACAAGCAAAAACAGTCCAAAATAATTATATCAGCTGTTTGGACTCTCATTCTGATGGCACCCATTCACTGCAGAGCATCCATTGGTGAGCAAGTGATATAATGCTAAATTTCTCCAAATCTGTTCTCATGAAGAAACAAACTCAACTACATCTTGGATGGTCTAAGGATTAGTACATTTTCAGGAAGTTTTCATTTTTGGGTGAACTATTCCTTTATATCAGCACAGTGTGAGACAAACGTCAATTAAACAAGTCACAAACAGTCATACAAACTTATTTAACCAATCAGAATCAAGTATTCCAGAGAACCGTGCAATAATAATAACAATTATTAGCGACTTCTCTGAGGGTTGTGGAAATTCAGGTTCTTTCCCACCCTGCTTGCTTTCTCTTTCTTTTCTTTTTCTTTTTCTTTCTGCCTGACACACTGTGAGTGAAGGATATCAAATTCCCCTGCAAGCTCTCGGACAGGTGAGCGCTGCTTTGGGTGACCTCGATCTCTCACATTACGGTGCTAAACTGCAACTCCCTGCTGTTCTCGATTACACACGTATGCCTGCACACACACACAGGTGTGATCCTTACACACCAGTCTGTTTCACTTGTCACTGAGTATCATACATCACTAAAGCCAAGAGTTTTAAATTACAGTGCATTATATATACCTCTGACATGATCATACAAAAGTGTTCTGTGCAAAGACTTGACTTATTTGATATATTTGGGGTCTAACAACGTCGTTTGCACTGCGCTCTTGCGTTACTTGATCTTTTTATTTTGGTGCGTCAATCTGTTGAGTTACTTAGTATAGGAAATTATGATCCGCACTCACGAGAACAATCTTCTTTTTTCTTTTATTTTACATTCATTACTGATGGGAAAAAAGTATATTTGGGGTCAGTAAGATTTCAGTGGTCAGGGTTGCATTTATTTGATCAAAAATACAGCAAAAACAGTAATACTGTGAAATATTATTACAATTTAAAATAACTGTTTTCTATATGAATGTATTTTAAAATGTCATTTATTCCTGTGATGGCAAAGCTGAATATTCAGCAGGCATTATTCCAGTCTTCAGAGTCACATGATCCTTCAGAAATCATTCTAATATGCTGATTCAGTGCTCAAAAACATTTATTATTATTATTATGAATATTGAAAACAATTGTGCCTAATATTTTGTAGAAATATTTTTTTTAGGATTCTTTGATGAATAGAAAGGTAAAAAGAACAGCATTTATTTGAAATAGAAATTGTAATCAATTTAATGTATCCTTGCTTTCTGTACATTTGATACTATTACGTTTAAACTTAAAGACCTCATGTTGGAAATATTTTGATCAATAATATTAAATATTATTATTTTTTTTAAATTTGATATTAGCTTCATTGTGAGCCAATGTAATCTGCACAAGTGGTATTGCTATAATAATATTATTTTTTATATCACATTCATCTAAAAGACACATTGAGCAAAACCAGTCCTGTTAGGAGGATCTCGGTGGGTAGTTGAGACCGTAAAAGACCCACTACACACAAAAGACCAACAAAAGATTCCAATGTGCTCCTCAAGCAACCACGATATAATTACCACAAATTCAAAAGACAACTGCAGCATTACCAAGAGATGAAAAAACAAGAACGAAAAGCATAGAAAGAGTAAGTGGGGGGGGTTCCAAGGGTTCTTTAGCATGCTCTTTAATGCTCTTACAACACTCAGTGAGAAAGGACCTGCACTTTTCGTCTCTCTCTGATCTGTGAAATGATGTCGACACATTCATTTTGAAGACAGAATTGAATGATTTGTTGCACAACCTTCAAAAAGACAACACGTTTAGCATCTATGTAGACAAACAAGAGGAAATGTAGGTTGAAATGCTGTTTCTCATTCGCTGTTGGCATTGAATACATAGCAGTTGTAGATATCAGGGCGTATTTCTTCCTTCACCTGCAGTGACTCAGAAGTTAATACTTGTCTTGTGGTTCTCCACTATCTCCATCAGGGTTATGTAACAACAAAAGGACAGTGTGGGTGTGTTCCAGGTGCAGCCATTCATTTCTGTCAGTCACACTATTATGATATGATAAAGAGGAAATGCAACGGCCAGGCTTGATATTACTGGCAAATGTTATTTAGGACATTGAAAATACTTTAGTTATTATTCATTGGTTTTTAGTGTCAGAATATTTGATTTGATTCTTGCAGAATATTTCAAGCTACACTGTCATGATAAACAAGTGTTTAAAATTTTTTTTTACTACAGATACTTCAGTGGAACAACATTACATTAAAAGAACTAGAAAAATTATATATATATATATATATATATATATATATAAAATATAAGAACATATAATATATAATACATAAAATAGTTCTTATATTATGTAAAATATACATAATATAAGAACTATTTTGCTTTATAACCAAAGCATTTCCAGGCCACCATCATTTTAGTTGTGACAAAATTCTAAATCTAGCACAGTCTCTAGTATGTCATTGCTTGCATATAATGTAACAAGCCAGTGTCAAAAGACTTTATTGCGCTGATGCTACTAAGACAAGTCTTTTGGCGCCATCTGGTGGCCGTAATGCCACTGTTACACCTGTTAACCATATGTATATGAAATCATTTATAATAACGCGGAACATGAATTACACATTAAATCTGACAAAACAGATATTTAACTGTATGTAATAGGAGAAATCAATATTGCAAAACATTGCAGGCAATTTTCCAAGGTCTGACAGCGAATCCCATATTTTATATTCTGTGGCATTGCCATTGTAACTGTATGTATAATTTATAAGTCAGATTGTGTGCAATATGTACTGTGCCATCACACCAGTCACTACTTACAGGCAATGCATGCAGGTTGATTGTAGTGAAAACTGCTAGTTTTATGCAGAAGGACTGAATGAACAAGTGCTGATGATATTAATGTCCTGGACATTGATCATGGGGAGTTGACTTGAAATTGAAAAGTTGACGTGTCCTGTGGTGTGACACGCTAAAATTATTTTGGACAGCATAAGTCTGTAGCATTTTGCAAATTTATTTATTATAATTTATTATTATGCATGCAGCATTTACAACACTAATTCAGATAGTACGTGGAATATTTATACTTTTAAAAATGAATGTCACACCATTTAAAATGAAGTAGTGAGGCAAAATGTGATTACAAAAGTAAAAAAATAAAATACAAGTAATTAGTGGATAGATACAGAACTTGAGGCATTTTTTCTTTAAACATTCAGCCATAAGAAAGTCAAAGGGCACCTTATTTAACTGTTTCATGCAGTGTCGACGGTTGATGACATGCTGTTGAGCTTCAGATGTGAAATGTGAGTAGTGCAGCTCCTCACACAAAAATATAAACCGACTTGTTAAGCTAATAATTCCAGTTTTAAACACATAACCAGAGAAAACATTTCTTGCTTAAAGCAGCACTATGTGACTTTTGGCGCTCTAGCGGTTAATAAACAGAACTGCACACATACCGCGGAAGAACATTCCAACCGGAGCTACTTCTCTAAGTTTATGTCTATGGCGATTCACGCAGGTATGTGTTACTCCGCAGCGGTGAGGACCCGACCAGGCTACAATAGTCCAAATATAAGTACTTATTATAAGTGTACCGTAGTGATGCGGAATAAGACAAAAACGCGGTTTGGAAGATGAATTCATGATGTACTCGCTCATTATATACATTTTGCAAATTTTGAACACAGAAAAAGTTACATAGCGATGCTTTAAGGAGCACAGACTACATTCAAAACAACTATATTTGCTAGCATCTCAAACAGTGACCTGACCAATAAAATATACTTCATTTAAATACTGCATCCTACAAATCCTTGTCATTTTGTTGTGATGTGACACACAAATACATTTCTATAAAAATATTACATCACTAGCTTGAACTTTGTACAATATCCCACAAGAGTAACATTCTTATTAAGAATATGTGCAAGACAAAAATAATTCATTGTCATTTAAAACCTCTCGTTAAGTGCATTCCTTTTAAGCCACAATCTGCAAAACTTACTTGTTATAACATATAAACTGTTCCTCTATCTGTGTCAAATCTCTGTCCCAATGATTCCCTGAAAAAGGCTTTTCTTCTTTCTGATAACTGACTACAGTCTATGTTGTAATAGTTATGATTGTGAAAATGCATTGTCGCAAACAACACTGTATTGCAACACAAACTGTATGGAGGTTATCATCATTTGCACAACCCACGTTGTGACCAACTTAACAGATAACATTCAGTTCATGGAGAGGATCTCTTTTGTTCAGTCTTCAATAAGGCATCATCATTTAAAATAACTAAGAATATTTAAGTCATAAATATATATATATATACATATAAAAATATATAAATATATACATATATAAAAATATATAAATAAATATATACACACATATATATATATATATATCATGATGATAAATGATTCATTGTAGTCATAGCAGTGGTGATATGTCATGCAAGGAGCTGATAGGAAATGTAGATCCATCACCGATAAAGCAAGCAGAAGGTGGGGAGTGGGAGAATCTAAAAGCAAAGTTTCATTTTCATGCAGGATTTTGGAAATTCCCCCATCTCATTCAGAAGCGGAAACAGTCATTAACTTCATCTGGGCAGTCAAAGTTGATTCCTTCACACAAGGAGTCCTCAAAAAATAGGAAAAAAATGTCAAGATAAAGCTAAACTTCAACATAAAGAGTATTAGGATCTTTAAGTTCTATCATATATACTAGAATACTTCATAAGAAACTACCTAAATCACTTCACATTTTCAATTTAAAACGATTCAAAATACTTTTTTAAAGATTAAATAAAATTCAATTAAATTAAAAAAATCTCTTTTTTTTAACATGCCCTCTCTTTGAACTCTATGTGATCACTTGATGAAGGCACTGTATAAAACTGCATTCGAAAGGTAGACTTGACTAAATAGCTGTTCGACTTCAAATCGATATGCTTATCCTGGTTTTATATGCTTGCAGTATATAAATAATACTTTCACTTAGTGTAACAATTAATTACAACTTTTGAAAGAGTAAATAGGTTTCTCTGCAAAGATATAATATTACAATCCTAGGACAACTGGAAAACTTGCATCTGAAGTGTCCTGAGTATATGCATAATTCAGTCACTCATCGCAATTAAGCCACGATATACACATAAATAAAACATCTGATTTAAACTTCCAACGTAAATGCAAGTTCTAACTGAGAATCATCATACAATCAAAACAGCACATGGTTTGTGACATCACATCCACTGAAAACAACTTTCTAAAAATGCAATGGGGTGAAAAAGCTTTACTCACAGATGACTACCAACCACATGAGATTGTGGAAATAGAGAGAGGAGGATGAAGCGGAGGAAGAAAGAGGGGAGACAAATATGGAGAAGAGAACTGAAGCCCAAGGACAAATTGGCATGTTCAGAGTAAAACATGGACATAGAATATTCATTACTGAAGCACATCACTTTGAAGAGATTTACCCAAAAATGAAAATTGTTATCATTTACTCACCATCATGTCATTCCAAACCATAAGACTTTTGTTCTTCTGCAGAGCACAAAAGGAGATGTTATGCTGCTAGTTTCTATACAATAAAAGCTAATGGTGACCAGGGTCAGACTCCTGTTTAGTAAGCATGGTAATTTCAATGGAAATAGATCTTTCAAATCCCAAATTGAGAATATAGATGGGAAGTTTCTATAATACAGCCCCAATTGTTATTGACTTTCTTCTTTGTAACAGATTTGGAGAAATTTAGCATTATATCACTTGTCCATCAACTTGTCCATTAATTCATCGATCCATTTATTGGATTGATGGATGTTTCTTCTGACCAAAATACGATTCCATTGGAAAAAGTCCCTTGTTGTCCTCTCACATCAAAATCCATCTACATATTTGTTTAGAACTGTTTTGGTTTGTAAACAGTGCTTGATCGGTGCATATTTCTCTCCTGATTCAGACAAGACAATATTTTAACTGAAGAACGCAATATTATTGATAGAGGACTTATATTTATCCGGAAACAAAGGTTTGAAGTTAAAAACATCTTAATGATGGGCGCAGCTTTTCGTTTCACAAGACGTTCACTGATGGACTGGAATTGTGTCTTGTATTTATGGATTACTCTGATGTTTTTATCAGTTGTTTGGACTCTCATTCTGACGGCACCCATTCACTGCAGAGAATCCATTGGTGAGCAAGTGATGTAATGCTAAATAAATTTCTCCAAATCAGTTCCGATGAAGAAACAAACTCATCTACATCTTGGATGGCCTGAGGCTGAGCAAATTTTAAGCACATTTTCATTTTTGGGTGAACTATTCCTTTAAATATTTCTAGCCATTTTTGGTCACCATTCACTTTCATTGTATGGAAAAAGAGCAGATAAAATAGTTTTTTATGTTCCACAGAAGCACCCATGAGTTTAAGTAAATGTTGACACAAGTTTCATTTTGGGGTGCACATAAAATAAACTGGCAACAAGAAAAGAATTCACTGATTTTGATCTGGTCTTAGGGAGAAAAAATGAATTTACAGAAAGTCTAAAAAAGAATCAAGAAGGAAAACAATTAGATTTGCACATGTTGTTCTAAATACAAGTAAGATAATGCCAATTAGTTAGCTGGTAACTGTTAGCTGGTAAGTTATGAACTGTGGTGAGCACCCATACAGAATAACAAAAAAGAATCCCAAAATGAACAAAGAGTTAGCAAAGACCATGCGCTTACAAAAGAAAAAAAAAAAGAACGAGACTGCCAAACTGAACTCACTCATGCAGTTAGCACAATCGTTACTGGGTGTGACATTCAGGGGTGATTCAGAACACCAGGGTGAGGGGTGGGTTAGTGTCAGGACAACACTGGGTAAGTCGAGTCCATTTAATGTTACAGGGCTTTAGGTTCTGACACTAACTTGGCTTTGCTGAAGCAGCAGCGCCCCGTCTGGTGCATCAGGGTTGTGCAGGGTGGTGGGGGAGTTTAAAAGAGAGACTGCCTACACACACAGCTCATCTTTAGCACACATCTCAATAGCGAACAAGACACTTCAGTCTTTAGTCTCCACAAAACAATCAAATGACATGTTAGCTGCAGGTATTCCTAAAGATAATCCACATTTATGCATATACAGACTAAAAAGTATAATAAATTACTCCAGGTTAACATTATAAAACATGTCAATGCAGTGATGAAGAACACATCACTAAAACACAATGTTGTTCAATGAAGCGTTCAACTCACTAATAAGCATAACTCACAACACAAATCCAGTTACATTACAACCACAGGCTGCTGGCACATCTTAACTATAATTAACACACAAACCTGTATATCACAACTTTACAAATATTATTGTAAAGCAACAACATTTAGAGGGGAGGGTTGAACCTCACTCTGATGAGTTGAATAAGCACAAGAGGAAGAAGATTTATGTCTAATCAAACCTTTTGACTGACAGTTTGATTAAACTACAGAGAACATAGCTTAAAAGGAATGTTATGGGCTAACAAGTTAAGCTGTTACCGCAGACAAAAATTTTGATTCATCATTCAGTTAAAAATAACAATTACATTGAAAGTGATGCACTTAGAATCAGTGTTATTTTAGTATTATTTATATACTGTTATAGTATCACTAACATTTTTGATTTTTAAAAAATATTTTCAGTTTTTAATTTGATTTTAGTATATGTAGTTTTGCTATGTGCTTTTGTCATTTTATTAGTTTATATGTTAATATATAGTTCATATAGTTACATTTTATCTCAGTTTTAGTAATTTTAGAACTTTGACTTGCCAATGCAACATTTCTAATTGTAATATTAATTACACCACATTTGAAAGTGACTGCCTTTCTAGATGTACAATATTGAAGTAAATGATTCTATGACACTACTATCATATTGTCATGTATAACTGCATTTAACATTTATTGCAAATTTGTAAGCAAATTTACATTCAAATTTATTTATTTTTTACAAACTAAGGTTAGAGTCTAAATTATTTTCTTTGGTAACTGGCATGTCATGCTGTTAATAGAGCTTAAAGGGTTAGTTCACCCAAAAATGAAAATTAGGCTGCGTTTTACTCACCCCCGAGGCATCCTAGGTGTATATGACTTTCTTCTTTCAGATGAATCCAGTCGGAGGTACAGTATATTAAAAATTGTCTTTGATCTTTCAAGCTTTATCATTTCACTCAGCGGGTGTTGCATTGCTTCAGTCCAAAAGACCCAGTACATTGCCTTGTCTCTCAAGCTCCATAATCACAGGCTCCAGTCGCTGAACCAGGTCCTGATACGACTACAAGAAGAGAGAGCCTTTTAAAATAGTCAGACCTTCCCACAAGAACACAGATAGCAACAAAAACCAGAAAACCTGCAGAACTACAGAGAGTGAGAAGCAACAATCTCTGAAGAACTGCAACAAAGTGATACGCTCATCACGTGCTGTACCTCTCCTCCTGGATATCTGTAGTGGTATTTGTCCTGATCCCTTAAAACAAACTCTTCTGGGAATGTGTTCAGGATCATTTCATAGGTCATCTCCTCACATACACCCTGTGTCAGAGCAATAAACACATATAAATTAACATATAATACATTAAAATGCATGTAATCTCCGCTAGAATCGGAGCATACTAACAGCATCTATCTCATTGAGGATTTTCCACTGTTCATATGGAACTCCCAGCTCTTCAGCTGTCTGGATGGTTCTCCTTAACTGGCTGGTCCAAACCTTCAAGTTGGACAGCTTATGCTCCTCAATGAACTCACACAGGGCGCTTGCAAACTACTCTCAAAGGAGAGAGAAAGTCAAGCATCTTCTGATGAATAAACGCTATAAAGACAGCACTAAATAAGTTCAGACCTGTCTCCCTCGGGGAGAGAGTTCAGAATCTCCTCCAATGCGGCCCTGGATGTTGTGCTCGCTCTCTCCGTGCCTGCACAGGTAGATGGAGTGCGAGTGCACATGGATGTTCATGAGGTAGTAGATGATCTTGCTCTGGATGTAGTCCTGAACACGGTTCACCAGGAACCGACGGCCCACATTCATCACTTTAATGAAGGACAAATTTCTAGGAAAAATAAGTGAATGCTATGATCAGGAAAGCCTTTTTCTCTGTATTAGTGGTGCCTGCTAAGCCATGAAACACTATTATAATACACAATTAAACTCTGGTGTGAAACCCGTTCTGCACCTTTTGTGCAATAGATAACAGTGAAACAAAACAGAGGTTATTTACATATAAATGCCTTATAAATGTCTTAAAAGTAGCAGTTTATCTTCTGGTCATGTGGTCACCGTCATCTTAAATATGTTCTTCGCTTAGGAAACCCTGACTAACATTAAAATGTACTGAATTTGACATCATTAATCAATTTTTTATTCTATTTGACAGTGCCAAATAAATATTTCCCAATATATATATATATATATATATATATATATATACATACCATATTAAAATAATTCGAATTTCGAATTCGTCGAATTTAAAATAAATATTTATTTAGACATATGTATAATAGTTGTATTTTTTACAATATAAATGGGTCATTATTATATAATTTTATTTTATATTATATTATATTACATAGATGCTTGCAATGTTGCTTAAAACAAATAAAGCCAAAACAGACAAAAGGTTGAATCTAAAGCAGAAAATATATGTACATGTGTTATGTCTCTATTTTCTAAACATTCTTACTTGTCATATTCATCAGGATCTAGTGGTTGGTAAGTAACTTTATAACATTCTATGCGTTTCAGGAAATCATCCATGACTCTCTCTCTGTGTGTCTCTGGATAATCTGGACTTGAAACCTTGACCTCCTGAAGAAATAAGAGCACATAAGAGACAGCTGTTGAGAAGATCATGAAAAGCAATTCTGGTATGTTGCTATACTTCATTATACCATTAGTTTAAAGAAAATGAAAACCAAACATCACAACATAACATACCAGGATGTTAGCTGCAATAACCTCTGGATCATCACATACTGACTCCACAAAAAAACACCTGCAAAGGTAAACAAACACAAATAGGAAAATAATGACCACACATCACTTCTGCAAAACGATAACTATGGAAGTGCACATTTGGTTGTGATACCTTGTATGCAATCTCCTGTACAAAATATATTATAAGATCCCGCCTCTCCCGGGTTGTGTTTGTGGCATCAAATACCTTAAAAGGACAAAAACAGATTATATCAAATATAAAGAAAGAAGTCCTGAACCTTATCAACATTCTTAAACACTCCACGTCCCTATTACATTTAAGTAAATAATCGAGGTGAACAGAAAAAAAGGTAAATCCTTACAGCTATTTGTCCACTTTCCTCATTCAGGTAGATCTTTACATCTTGCAGGGCCACTAAGGCACACTGTCTATTTGGGAAAATGAAAAAATGCAACAATAGACATGCACTGAATTCAAATAAACTCAATTCTCAGGAAAAACATGAACTGACCTGTCAGAAGTGCACTAATGTAACCTTCAGGAAATGTGTTGAAATATATTTTTTGTCATTCCACCATCACATTAGTCTAACTGGCTTTATTTAATCACATTTGCTTCTTGGTTTACTGAAAACACGTACATCTTTTTTAAAATCATTATTTAACATTGTAAACATATGAAAGTGAGCAGCTTGGACATTCTGCAAAACATCTCCTTTCATGTTCCACGGAAGAAAGAATGTCATAAGGTTTGGAAAGCCATAAGGGTGTGAGGCATGATGACAAAATGGTCTTTTTGGGAGAACCATCCCATTAAATTAAACAAAAATATAATCCTACTTTCGTATCTTCATGGCTTCCTTATTGTCATGTCTGAAGAAGTCATAAGACTTGTACGCTTTAACTGCTTCCCTCCGGTACACCCCCAGGTTAAACACTGCAAGATAACCCCCAAAAAAACAAGAAATTATGGTTAATCTTCACATCCTTTATCGGTTCTAGCACAACTGTTATGCATCAAGGTGACATCACTCTGCATGTAAAGATGGAATAGTTCAATTCTCATTGCATTAGGAATCTCTGACTTCAGTTACAGTGATTAAAACACTTGCATTGTGGGTCATGACGTAGTCATGAGAGTTTGAGTTGAAATGTGTTGGGTTGCCTACACATTTAAATAATGCAAGTTCCAATTTAGCCTCTTGATAGACCATCATGTCAGAATGGTCAGCTGAGAGCTAAATGATGCATGTAAAAGTGAAAACAGATGATATTTATAGTGAGTGTCATTTGATATGTTGCAACTGTCTAAATTCAGCTGCCCACTCACCCTTTGTGGGAACTCCAATCCAGTTGAGGTAGCGCGTGAGTTTCTTTGACATGTACGTCTTGCCTCTGGCAGGGAGGCCGATCATGACAATCATGGTGGGGGAGTTAGTCATGTAAGACGCCCATGCTGTGGTCAGACAGGCACAGAAAAACAGACAGACAATATCAACAACACAAAATGAGCTAGAGGAAGTTACAATCTACAGTACTAACAATTATAATTTGTCAAATGTAAATTTCACATATGGGACACCAAAAGAAGATGTTTGCACTTGTGGTTTATGGTACTTTCCACAAACAAACTACAAAATAGGACCTGAAACTCTGTGACTGTTGACACCTCGCTTGCATTAAGGCAAATTCTTTGCCATGACTCCAATCTTCAGTGTCACATGATCCATCAGAAATCATTCTAATATGCTGATTTGATGCTCAAGTAACATTTCTTATCCTTGCTGAAAATCGAAAGTTGTGCTGCTTAATATTTTTGTGGAAACTGTGACAGATTTTTTTCAGGTTCTTTGATGAATATAAAGTTCAAAAGAATATTATATGATTATAACAATAACATTATGAATTTCCTTACTGTCACTTTTGATCAATTTTTGTCCTTTATGAATCAAAAAAATATTTTGAACAGTGGTGTATAATATATTGACTCCAGTCTAATTTAAAGCATTACATTTCTTTCAATACTATTTATAAAACAGTATTGTGTCTATTTAGTTATTCTTCCAAGATAAATGAATGGTTTTTAAATAAGTACATAAAATTACTTTTTTTCTATTTTTTAACCAAAAAGACCAAACGAATGTAAAATGCAAATGAAATCACTGAACTTTTTTTTTTTTGTAAATAATGAAAGAATTGTGTATTAAGAAAACATTGCCTCAGGTCAGCAATTTGATAATGACTGGAAAAAATACCTAGAACAAACCTTAAACAAATGTGCCTTTACCTTGATCTGCAATTTGAAACCAGCATAACGGACAATGCATATATAAATAAAGGGAAGCACAGCAGGTTTATTTCTAATCTAGACTGACAGTGAACTTCTGTTTAACAGCCTCAGTGACAGCTGACATTATAAGAAGGGCAACTGTGAAATGATCCAGGGCTGTTGTTAAAATTGAATAGGTCAGGAACAAAACTGTTATGTGGGAAACTCAGTAGCCCAATCCTCTGTAACACCCATGAAACAGACCAGCATAACCAGCTGACCACCTTAGGCCAGTTTAAACATGGTTTCATTCAATTTATTAGATCTGTGGGATGTGAAAGAGTGTGTACTTACAGCATTTCTTCTCTTGACCTCTGGATTCTGATTTCTTGGCTTCAGCAGAACAGGTTGGACCAGCCTCCTGCGGCACCCATGCAGAATCTGACAGACTTTATCACTCACTTACTCCTCCTGCTGTAAAAACATTCCTGCAGAGAGTAGAGGTGGAATAAGGACAATATACGCAGCCTACGTTATTGGTTTATTAAAAAGAACTAACGACAATTTAAAACATTTTCTCCTCACAAAATGCTCTATTCAGTGACACTGCAGCTTCTATTCTTGCCACATCGTCATTTTCTTAATGACCCGCAGCGCAGTAACAACAAACGTCGCGCTACATTGTAACAGAGAAGAGGATGCTGAGGATTCCATGTTCGGTCATCAGTAAACAGTAGCCTGTGCGGAGGGTTTGTCAGCAATCAGTCATTACATCATAAAATGAATAGATTAAAATAAACACATGACTGAGATACGTAAAACGTGAGACCTTACTGTTTCCAAATGGTTGTCCCTTCAAGCTCAGGGGGTCTGTATTTCATTCCGTCTCCACCGGTCCTACCAGCAGGTTTAATGTGTTTGCGCAGGGTGCTGTTGCTTCTGTCGATTTTGCACTTGATGACCTTCCATAGCAACCAGCGCCAAGCTCGTGAGTGAAGGTGTGTCTCGACGTCACTGTTTACTTACCGTAATACCTGTGAAAGCATGACATCGCGTCCGTCTGTGAAGTGAATAGTAGACTTTCACCAAACATTACAGCGCGCTGGTAAGTGGTGGTGATTTTGATTCACCTCAGACTCGACTCTTTTGAATCATCCATTCTTTCGATTCCTGAACGGATTCGTTCAGTGACACTTTCATCGTTACATCTTAAAAGTCACAAACAATTTTTTATAAAACTATAGAAAAAGACAATAACATCATAAATAAATACGAAGTTTTAATAACGTCCATATGTCATTTTTACACACTCAAATTTCTTGTAGCATATTTCTTATTTGCTTTTATGATTCGTTCACGAACTATCCAGTGATTGCTGTATAAAAGTATAGCAGTAAAATCACAGAACCCTCACTTTTCTAATTATGATAAATTAAAACTAAAAATAAGATTTTTGAGTCGTCAGTAATAGTGCATTCACAATACTTCACTGCTGTTAAAATTTTATATGTGAAAACTCCTCCCACCCTAAACTCAAATATTTTGTTAAGGATTAATTGAGGAAGTTTCTTAGAGAAAGTTGTGTTTATTTTAATACAATGCCAGTAAAAGGTGCTCCCTCCAAGAGATTCAGTGTGCAAGTTTTTCAGTACCCTTTACTAAAAGCTCAAAACTTTCATTTCATTACCCATTCAGCGGTTGACAAATCCATGTCTCATAAATAGCTTATTTAAAAAAGTACTGTTATATGCATTTCACAAGGCACATAGTGGTTCTGTTTTAAGTGGTTGCTTCCAGACCAGATAATACGCTTCCAGAGGATACATTTATGGGAAACAGCGGTCACTAATTGGAATATAACAGCAAGCTGTTAAGTAGTTACAGTAAGCAAGTGCATCAAGAAAGCAAGTGTGCTTTATGGTTCTACAATTCAAATACGAGCTCAACAAAAAAAAAGCTGAGCTGAACACAGGTTTGCTTGGACTGGCCGAAGGCACAGGGTATGGAAGAAAAGTCATGTATTAGTTTGGTCAGTAGATTCGCACAGTTTTTAAAAGATAACTTGGGTCATCTGGTAGGTTGTGCACAAGCACATTTAAGAGTCTCTCTGGCCTCAGTGTTAAGACGCTGGCAATGTAAAAGCATCACATCAAGGTTTGATCTTCCAGAGCTGTTAAAAAAGAAAAAAAAGATGGATATTGTTAAAGATTGCATGTATATGTTATACTGCTGTGTGATAAAAGTCATATACTACAAAGAGTGAGCAGCTCCCACTATGCTGATAACAGGAAGTAGTACAGATGCAGTTATGATTTTAGACTCATAAAAACACAGATCACCAAGATTAATAACTCCAGACATCTGCATGTCAGCGGGACAATAAAACAGACCCAGGATACAGGTGGAGATAACCACTGTGCTTGGTCTGCAAATGTTCCCCTCACCCGGATGTTGAACCCTAGTAAATCGCTGACGGCAGCTGAGAGGGCTGACAGGATGACCACTCTCGTGATATTGTAGATCAGAGGGTTCACCGTCAGACCCAGCAGACGAAATGGAGTGTCCAATTCCTGAAAGTAGCAAATGATGGTCAATGCAAGCCTGACATGTTTTATTTTTTTCCCGATGAATGGCAATTTTCTGATGGTCTTACTTTCAGTAATTTTGTGGCCAGCCTCAGCACATTGTTCACTATGTTCAGCTGATCCTTTTTGTTGGGTTTCTTCTCCATCTTAAGATACAAGTTTATCTGAAACAAAAAATGGCTAACACTTTACAGTAAGTCTCCAACTGCTAACATTAGTTACTTACACCAGTTCAAATGAACTAACAATGAAAATACTTTAGAATTTGTTCAAGAATTTGTTCATCTTAATGTTAATTTTGACATTTAATAATGCTAAATATCTTTAGCATTATTATATATTGCAATTCTGAGTTTATATCTCCCAATTCTGAGAAAAAAGGTCGCAATTACCTTTTTCATTTTTTAGCCAGTAGTGGAAACAAGCTTCTATAAACATGAACTAACATTAACTAATGAACAGATGCATTCTCATTAACTAACATTAACAAAGATTAATATGTGCTGCGAATTGTTAATGTTAATGAGAGTCAGTACATTCACAAATGTTAACTAAAGGGACCTTATTGTAAAGTGTTTTCAGAAAATGTAACGCCAAACACAAAACTCCGCTTTAAGCAATGCTAGCGCCATTTACTTGCACCTGCGTAGTGCGCACTTATGAATGGTTCAACTTCACTTGATTCTGAGTAATACTGCCTCTTTGTTCTGTGTGGCTAGGGGTGGGCGATATACTGTAGCAAAAATATCATATCACGATTTTTTTTTTCATGAAAATCACGATTCACGATTTTATCATGATTCTTTGTGATTTTGGTTTTACTATTTTGCAAGTTGTCTGAGCAGTACAGCCAAACTAATTTCCCTATTTTAAAAACAAAGCCTTACAAATAGAAAATAAAAAAACAATGGGAGACATTTAGGCCAAAGTGGGCGTTATATCTTTGTCATCGTTTTATCTTTAAAATAAGAACAAAGATACATATCACAAATACACATAATATACAAAATAGTGCTTTATTTTTCAGGTACATTATGTGTATTTAGAAGTAGCATTCAGGAAATTGAATTAACAAATATAAAAATAACACTATATACATGTCACTGTATAAATTATACATTGATTCTTATTAACACAACTGTATTAAAGTTCTTCAGTCAAGAGCAGAGAGTGATTTTTCTCTGTGCTTTTTTTTGTTTTATTAACATTAAAGGGATAGTTCACCCAAAACCGAAAATTCTGTCATCATTTACTTGCTTTTTAGTGTGTGTGCGCTTCAGGTGTACGCGCTCAGAAAAGGCGCATGTCAGAACAGCACTATGAAATGTTTAAAGGGGTCATACGATGCTTTTTTAAATATCATTATTTTGTGTATTTGGTGTAACCGAATATGTTGACATGCTTTAATGTTCAAAAAACACATTATTTTTCAAATACTGTACATTATTGTAGGTCCTCTATGCCCCGCCTCTCTCAAACTCTTCCGGCAAGGCTTTAAAGTGTGCAGTGTCTCATGAGTGTAACTCTACCACTGAGTTATAACATTTGATGTGAATGTATGTGGCATTGTACAATATATTGAGACGGAGGCGCCAGAACTGCTACTGATAGAATGTGCGCTGTAGCAAAATAGTACAATATTTCTACGTTATTAAAGATATTTATGCGACACTTTAATCGTCCACAATCAAAAATCGGGATATCGCACACCCCTATGTGCGGCTGAGATTTTTATCTCACTTGTTCAGTCAGAAGCACAGAAGCGTTGCTGTACTTTCGGTTGGTCTCAGCTCCGAGGGTAGCGAGGCGTAGGAGGAAAACCATTAGAGCAGCACACCAGACCATCAGCTCCCAGTTGGTCTCCGAGTCCAGAAATGTGTGATGACTGTGCAAAAGCTGAAACACAATACCAGTTATCTTTGCTTTATTACAGTCACATTTTCAAACTGTGAATAGATTTACCAGGTGCAGTAATCTGATACTTTACTTAACCTAATATAAACGATTGATATCAATTAATAAATTTTCTCAAAAAGATGACTTTATGGCACATACTACCAGTCAAAACCACATTTATACTTACTACTATTCTTACTAAATCCAAATGGCAAAAAAAAAATCGAAAAAGTTTGAGACAACCTAAGTGACAGTGTTATTCTAGTATTATTTATATATGAATTTTAATCGTTTTAGCAAACAATAACAACACTGCTAAGTTATAATTCAAGTTAAATGTCACATTTATCTTCAAAGGTACTAGGGTGGGATTATAGAAATAGGGTGTGTTTCTATGTTTCAGAACAAATGACATAAAAGGTACAGCATATATGTAAATAGGATTAGATTTTTGGGAAGGCAAACCTTGAAAAGGTCTAAAGGGTATGTCAAAAACATGGTATGATAGAACAACAGCTGACCTGGGCACAGATGATGAAGGAAATAGACAAAGCCAGGAGGAAAATCGATGATACAATGACATCGACGGATCGCTGAGGGCCTCGTCTCTGTTAAACAGAACAGAGAAATTAAATTAAATTGGTATCTTCATGTAATGTCAACTAGGTACATGTATCTTTAAACAGGACTATACAAATGTCACTGCCTGCAGAAACACTCATTCACTGTCATTTGTGCTTACATAAACAGACTGGTTAAGCTAGTTGGATTGAAATTGAAAAGCAACCAAAACAGCTTTGGTAAAATGTCTTAAAGGTGAAATTAAATATTCAAAATATGTTATAGGTAAAATTCTATATTATTTTGTCTAAATACATTTATAATATATATAAACTAAAATTTAACCATTTCAAATGCTACAAGTGAATTTAAGAATCACAACATTGTTATATACAGTATAAAAACTGTACAATTTTGAGATGTACTAAAGCTTACATTCAACAGTGTTATTAAATTATTAGAGTAAATTAAGAGATGAACTTCATGTGAGCATTAGATGACAGCAAAGGTAATCTAAATGTAAAAATAGCAGAAATTAGCATGCAAAATTGTATGTCTATGAAGATCTGTCAATATATAAAAAATAATCATTAATATCAGCCAAAAAAAATTCTATAGTGCATCCCTTATGTAGTGGGAAGATGATACCTTCAGGAATGATCGAAGTGAAAGCCACATCTTGATATTTTGCACTTTCTTCAGCCGAAAGTGAGGAATCTCAGATTTTTTGGCTTTGCGTGCGGACGTGATATGGCTGAAGAGTTTCGCAAATAAAAGGCGCTGTAGATGACATCACATTCGTTGAGAACAAAACATCCTGTTTAGCTGTATAAAGATTTTGTGGCACTGAGATTTCAACAACACTTTACAAAGAAGTTCAATTTGCTAACTTTACTTTTGCATGTTAGTTCACAATAATACAATAGCTGTTAATTTATGCAACTTGAAATGTAAAAATGTATTAGCATACTGAATCGAACAAATGTAAAATGAACATTTTAGCCTAAAGGTGGCAACAAACAAACGTTAGTAACGCATTTATTACAAACACTCCATAACATAAAAAATTAATGCCAAGGCATGTTCATATTCACCTGTTTATACGTCCTCTCAGCCACACACATCATGAAGAAGAAGAGTCCAGAGAGGAAAACTCTTTCC
>NW_015655381.1:142888-157219 GCF_001515625.1 Sinocyclocheilus rhinocerous
TTAACCAATGATTCCTAATTGCATCTACTTCCGGAAGTCCAAATAAAGTGCTTTTGCTTTCGCTTAGAAACACACAGCGTCTCCCTGACATGGCTGCTTCAACACTAACTGCGGTTACTGAAACCACGCCTCCTTTCTTTGCGTGGACATTTGGGCGCATTATGCTAATATTTCCACATAGTGAGGTAGATATGTGGGGGCGTGTTAGAACGAGCCGTTTTAGGGGGGCGTGGCAGAGTCTTAACTTTGATAAAGAATATCTCTGTGGTTTTGAGACTTTAGTCTTTGCAACTTCAGGGATCTTATCTATGCACAATCAGCTTGTAACACTCCAAAGAGAAAGGAAAACTTGAAATCGCATCATATGACACCTTTAACCGGCAAGGCTTTAAAGTGTGCAGTGTCTCATGAGTGTAACTCTACCACTGAGTTATAACATTTGATGTGAATGTATGTGGCATTGTACAATATATTGAGACGGAGGCGCCAGAACTGCTACTGATAGAATGTGCGCTGTAGCAAAATAGTACAATATTTCTACGTTATTAAAGATATTTATGCGACACTTTAATCGTCCACAATCAAAAATCGGGATATCGCACACCCCTATGTGCGGCTGAGATTTTTATCTCACTTGTTCAGTCAGAAGCACAGAAGCGTTGCTGTACTTTCGGTTGGTCTCAGCTCCGAGGGTAGCGAGGCGTAGGAGGAAAACCATTAGAGCAGCACACCAGACCATCAGCTCCCAGTTGGTCTCCGAGTCCAGAAATGTGTGATGACTGTGCAAAAGCTGAAACACAATACCAGTTATCTTTGCTTTATTACAGTCACATTTTCAAACTGTGAATAGATTTATCAGGTGCAGTAATCTGATACTTTACTTAACCTAATATAAACGATTGATATCAATTAATAAATTTTCTCAAAAAGATGACTTTATGGCACATACTACCAGTCAAAACCACATTTATACTTACTACTATTCTTACTAAATCCAAATGGCAAAAAAAAAATCGAAAAAGTTTGAGACAACCTAAGTGACAGTGTTATTCTAGTATTATTTATATATGAATTTTAATCGTTTTAGCAAACAATAACAACACTGCTAAGTTATAATTCAAGTTAAATGTCACATTTATCTTCAAAGGTACTAGGGTGGGATTATAGAAATAGGGTGTGTTTCTATGTTTCAGAACAAATGACATAAAAGGTACAGCATATATGTAAATAGGATTAGATTTTTGGGAAGGCAAACCTTGAAAAGGTCTAAAGGGTATGTCAAAAACATGGTATGATAGAACAACAGCTGACCTGGGCACAGATGATGAAGGAAATAGACAAAGCCAGGAGGAAAATCGATGATACAATGACATCGACGGATCGCTGAGGGCCTCGTCTCTGTTAAACAGAACAGAGAAATTAAATTAAATTGGTATCTTCATGTAATGTCAACTAGGTACATGTATCTTTAAACAGGACTATACAAATGTCACTGCCTGCAGAAACACTCATTCACTGTCATTTGTGCTTACATAAACAGACTGGTTAAGCTAGTTGGATTGAAATTGAAAAGCAACCAAAACAGCTTTGGTAAAATGTCTTAAAGGTGAAATTAAATATTCAAAATATGTTATAGGTAAAATTCTATATTATTTTGTCTAAATACATTTATAATATATATAAACTAAAATTTAACCATTTCAAATGCTACAAGTGAATTTAAGAATCACAACATTGTTATATACAGTATAAAAACTGTACAATTTTGAGATGTACTAAAGCTTACATTCAACAGTGTTATTAAATTATTAGAGTAAATTAAGAGATGAACTTCATGTGAGCATTAGATGACAGCAAAGGTAATCTAAATGTAAAAATAGCAGAAATTAGCATGCAAAATTGTATGTCTATGAAGATCTGTCAATATATAAAAAATAATCATTAATATCAGCCAAAAAAAATTCTATAGTGCATCCCTTATGTAGTGGGAAGATGATACCTTCAGGAATGATCGAAGTGAAAGCCACATCTTGATATTTTGCACTTTCTTCAGCCGAAAGTGAGGAATCTCAGATTTTTTGGCTTTGCGTGCGGACGTGATATGGCTGAAGAGTTTCGCAAATAAAAGGCGCTGTAGATGACATCACATTCGTTGAGAACAAAACATCCTGTTTAGCTGTATAAAGATTTTGTGGCACTGAGATTTCAACAACACTTTACAAAGAAGTTCAATTTGCTAACTTTACTTTTGCATGTTAGTTCACAATAATACAATAGCTGTTAATTTATGCAACTTGAAATGTAAAAATGTATTAGCATACTGAATCGAACAAATGTAAAATGAACATTTTAGCCTAAAGGTGGCAACAAACAAACGTTAGTAACGCATTTATTACAAACACTCCATAACATAAAAAATTAATGCCAAGGCATGTTCATATTCACCTGTTTATACGTCCTCTCAGCCACACACATCATGAAGAAGAAGAGTCCAGAGAGGAAAACTCTTTCCGCTGTGGTGATGATGAAGAACGCATAGGACAAGCCACAAGGCGGCCCGATGACCACTGCGGGCAGTTCCTCAAGGGAAACAGAATTGAGATTGCCAACATCCAGTTTCTGTGCCAGTCTGAAGCAGTAGGGCAGCAGAGCCAGTGAGGCGGTGACCAGACTGCCGAAGAGCAGATAACCCATCCCTTGTTCAACCACCTTCACCTGGAAACAGAAAACCTTCAGCATGATTTTACAGCAACAGCACCGACCTGTTACTTTCCGGTCACTTAGGTATGACTCAAAGAAAAATACCAATGCAAAACTCCAAAACAGTCAGTGTTCAAATGCTTACAGAGGAGTTTACACTGAATTTGAATATAATTTGAGTTTAAAGAGGAAGTCAACAGTTCTCTTCTCTTTTTAAGCAATTTAAACCACTAATGTAGAGATAAACAGGGCAGAGAAAGAAGGACTTTACTCGTGTGAGAATGATACCACTGATCTCCAGCACAGACATGTCAGCTTTCTTACACTCTCCCTGCTCCCAGATAATGGCACTGACACGGTCTTTGGAGGGGTGACAAGCCTGCAGCCATGAAAACTGGTGCTAAAGGGAGAAAGAAATCATGCGTGTCATTCAAAGTGCAGAGATAGAGTATGATGTTTGGGGAGTCTGTTAATCATAGGAAAGAGATTAAGGCCAGTTGCACACTTTAAATGGTTAATCCTGGGTATTCTGTGATGAACATGGTTTTAGTTTTTTTAAATGAAATCGATTTTGAAATTTTTTGGGGACATGAAATTAAAAATGTCAAGGGAGTACAAATGTCATAACATCATAACGAAGGAAAAAAACTTATGAAATTCTTGTGAAAAAGAAAAGTATTGCAACATAACCTTTTTTAACTGTGTACTAATATTCAGAAAATGTCAGCCAACCAGACTAACATGCAGGAAAAAAACATAAAAAGGAAATGTTACCACAGAGAGGAGCCATGCAGACCCTCATAACTGTGTGTCAAGTTCAATGCGTTTCCTAAAATATCAGAGAAATTGCCCACAACTTGTTATAAGTGTTTATCCATCTACGGAAATGACACCATGGAAATTAAATAATGCATTTGCTGTTGCAGTTTGAGAATTTTCTTTTTTAAACACAGACCTTGAAAGTATCTATACAAACTGTGCAAAGCACATTAATATTTAAATGGATAATTATTGCTTAGTTTGTGATTGGATGCCTCCTGTCTATACAACATTGAAATGCTGCTTAAATTAACAATGCAATCTTAATTCGTACTGGAGGGGTAAAAACGGGACTTTACTAAGGGTTAAAAAAAGTTAAAGGAATAGTTCTCACCATTAGGCCATCCAAGGTGTAGATGAGTTTCTTCATCAGAACAGTTTTGGAAAAATTTAGCATTACATAATTTGCTCACAAGTGGATCCTCTGCAGTGAATGGGTGCCGTCAGAATGAGAGTCCAAACAGCTGATAAAAAAACATCACAATAATCCACAAGTAATCCAAAAGCACTCTAGTCCATCATTCTTGTGAAGCGAAAAGCTCTGTTTATACGAAACAAATCCATCATTAAGATGTTTTAATTTTAAACTGTCATTTCCTGCCAATACACCAAATACCAAAACACTAAATTGTGCATATTTCTGTCATTAGTCAGTCGAAACATCTTTTTCACTGGAAAAAGCAATATTATGGAGAGAGAACATATTTTAATTTAATTTATTTTATGGACGGAATAGTTTAAAGATTAGAAAATTATGATCAATTTTTTGTTTTAATTTAAAAACCAGCTTTCTGCTTCACAAGATGTTACATGATGGACTGTGGATTATTGTGATGTTTTTATCAGTTGTTTGAACGCTCATTCTGACGGCACCCATTCACTGCAGAGAATTCACTGGTGAGCAAGTGATGTAATGCTGAATTTCTCCAAATCTGATCTGATGCAGAAACAAACTCATCTACATCTTGGATGGTCTGAGGGTAAAGTACATTTTCAGCAAATTTTCATGTTTGGGTGAACTATTCCTTTAAGCGAGGTGTGAAAATTCACATTAAACTTATTAACGCAACTCACCTGCGGTAAGGCTTCATCCTCATCACTAGTCAGAGTGATGTTAGGCAGAGGGAGGGAGAGGTTAGGACTGTGAGGCTCCTCCTCTCCACTTTCACTGCTTCCTGTGGAGGCGGAGTCAGGATCATGTAGAAGCTCCTCCCATAACATATCATCTGTGTCAGAGGCTAGACGTGAGCCCTCTGAGGGCCGCAGAAGCTTGACTTCACGTGGAAGCACTGGAGCATCTGTTGGCTTGCCGTTATTCTCTCCCTGTATGCATTCACGCAACGGTAATGAATATTCCGAACTATTTTACAGACATTTACCTTGGTTTTACACAGATACTCACATGAGTTTGGGGTGGCAGATTGTTCTTGGGGACGTTGTGAAGTCTATTCCTGAGCGCTCGGGCATATTTGGGAGGTGCTGATGAGAAGAGTCTCTCTCTTTGCAGCTCTGCTTCATCTGCTTCTTCCTCACTGGAGAGATCTTCAGAAGCCCCATATGGAGGCCTCCTCGGGGAGTTCTGCAAAGCCCACAGGATCTCGATCAACACAACCATGAATGTTCATGACACTTCAAAATGTACAGTTCTAAAGAAAGTGTTTTACCAGTCTCTTCTCTGATCTGTAGAGTCGGTGGTTGTCTTCAAGTTTGAGTTCTACTATCCCTCCCCCTCTGCTGCTCTCATCCTCAGACCTCTTTGATTTTCTACTCTTCCTCTGTCTATGAATAAACACCAACATAATTTCAAACATTACACAAATGGAATTACATCAAAAGAATGAAACAAACACTTGGTTGTTTATGGCTCTGAGACAAGTCTGTCTCTCACAAATCTGACACAGCAGTAGCTTAACCTTTTCCTGCGAACAGGGCTGGCCGTCCGACTGGGGACAGGGCTGTTGTCCGGGCTTTTGGAGGATTCTGTGGATACTATTTGGCAGTGTACTGTACCCAACAACAGTATGAGACACAATGGACCCACAACCTCACTGGCACAGGCTGCCGGTACCTCAAAATACAATACAGCTCCTGCCACTGCAATGAACACAAATCCATCAGCTCATGATACCATACTGAGACTTTTCATTCATTTTAATTCATTTCCAAATGACATTGAAGGTTTTCAAAAGTATTATCACTAAACCACGTGTATTATCTCTCAACAAAATCTGAAATATTCAAAGAATGATCAACGAAACTATGCTAAAACACTCAAATGTAGTGCTGGGCGGTATGACCAAAAATTTATAACACGGTATTTTTAAAAATTATACCGGTTTCACGTTACATGATGGTATTTTTTTTTCATGCATGACCGGGTGTTAACCATATTTTCTACTGATTGAATGCATAAAATATGTTCACGTGACTGTGCTTAGCTGAAAAGAAGAAAAACTGCATACCTTGAAGAAAGTACAGAACTAATATGAGGGTGGAAATGCTTTTAGATGTAACTTGGATCCACCACTGAAAGAAGAAAGGAAAGAAGAGGACCCTGACCAAGCCTTTACGAGTCAGAGCGGTCCAAGGGCTCTCTGGTTTGGCCTTGCTAAATGTAGAACCTGCAGTTGTAAAGATACTAATTTAATTATTCAAAAGAGCTGTTAGTTGCCTTAACGTACATTTTTAAATATGTACACTATCATTCAAAAGTCTGGGGTCAGCAAGTTTTTTGAAAAAAAAAAAAAAAAAAAGTCTCTAATGCTCACAAAAATTGCTTTATTCTATCAGTAAAATACAGTAAAAACAGTAATTTTGTGAAATATTACATTTTAAAATAACTGTTCACCTATATTATTTTATAATAACTAAAGGAATAACATAACTGAGGGAATACATTTTGAACTGAGATTCTTTGATGATGATAGAAAGATGAAAAGAACAGCATTTATTTGAAATAGAACTCTTTAGTAACATTATACATATCTTTACTGTCTTTATAAATGTCTTTATGATCAATTTAATGCATCTTTGCTGAATCAATGTATTAATTTCTTTCAAAAAAATTTTAGTGACCCCAGACTTTTGAACCATATTGCAATTTTACTGTAAATTAATTAAAGATATACTTGGCAATACATATACTTAAGAAGTTAACTAATAATTATGTTTCTGTAAGTAATTTACAGCGAAAATAGTAACCCAGAAGCTCCTGTGTGACACATCATACTTTATTATCTTTAGTTTACGTGTATATGTGTCTTCTTATATTTCTTATTCAGATTTAGGTAACATTACATAATTTAATTATATAATATTGTCTGGTTATAAACTGTAAAATATTCATGCACAAAAATACCTTCCTGTAATGCCCAAAACAATGTCACTTTTGCAACGTTTCTTTTGCTGCCTGTTTTACAGCATATTTTTACATTTAAAGTATGAGATCTGATCCGATCTTACACCCTATAACAATTACAGATACACACAATAGATTCAGATGTCAAACATGAATGTTAGCTCACCTCTCACTAGGTCAACATCAATGAGGTCTGGCTTGATATGGCCAGTCTTCTTAGGTTTGCTTCCAAAGCCCTGTTCATACGGAACAGAGTTTCACAAGTCTGGCTGCATACATTTTTGCACAATGTTAAAAACCACATCTATGCTGCAAACACAAACTGCCACTGTGCCACATACCTTGAGCTCAGTCTGTTCCAGTGACTTTTCCCAAATCTGCTGATCATAGGCTCCGGATCCACCACTGAAAGAAGAAAGGAAAGAAGAGGACCCTGACCAAGCCTTTACGAGTCAGAGCGGTCCAAGGGCTCTCTGGTTTGGCCTTGCTAAATGTAGAACCTGCAGTTGTAAAGATACTAATTTAATTATTCAAAAGAGCTGTTAGTTGCCTTAACGTACATTTTAAAATATGTACACTATCATTCAAAAGTCTGGGGTCAGCAAGTTTTTTGAAAAAAAAAAAAAAAAAAAAGTCTCTAATGCTCACAAAAATTGCTTTATTCTATCAGTAAAATACAGTAAAAACAGTAATTTTGTGAAATATTACATTTTAAAATAACTGTTCACCTATATTATTTTATAATAACTAAAGGAATAACATAACTGAGGGAATACATTTTGAACTGAGATTCTTTGATGATGATAGAAAGATGAAAAGAACAGCATTTATTTGAAATAGAACTCTTTAGTAACATTATACATATCTTTACTGTCTTTATAAATGTCTTTATGATCAATTTAATGCATCTTTGCTGAATCAATGTATTAATTTCTTTCAAAAAAATTTTAGTGACCCCAGACTTTTGAACCATATTGCAATTTTACTGTAAATTAATTAAAGATATACTTGGCAATACATATACTTAAGAAGTTAACTAATAATTATGTTTCTGTAAGTAATTTACAGCGAAAATAGTAACCCAGAAGCTCCTGTGTGACACATCATACTTTATTATCTTTAGTTTACGTGTATATGTGTCTTCTTATATTTCTTATTCAGATTTAGGTAACATTACATAATTTAATTATATAATATTGTCTGGTTATAAACTGTAAAATATTCATGCACAAAAATACCTTCCTGTAATGCCCAAAACAATGTCACTTTTGCAACGTTTCTTTTGCTGCCTGTTTTACAGCATATTTTTACATTTAAAGTATGAGATCTGATCCGATCTTACACCCTATAACAATTACAGATACACACAATAGATTCAGATGTCAAACATGAATGTTAGCTCACCTCTCACTAGGTCAACATCAATGAGGTCTGGCTTGATATGGCCAGTCTTCTTAGGTTTGCTTCCAAAGCCCTGTTCATACGGAACAGAGTTTCACAAGTCTGGCTGCATACATTTTTGCACAATGTTAAAAACCACATCTATGCTGCAAACACAAACTGCCACTGTGCCACATACCTTGAGCTCAGTCTGTTCCAGTGACTTTTCCCAAATCTGCTGATCATAGGCTCCAATCTTTGACACAAGATCATTAGAGAACTGTCAATCCCTTTCTAATCACAATATGCATTTACTGTAAAACAGATCTAGTAAGGCTCACCTTTTTCTGATACCATGCTATTCCTGCCATTTTTTTTTTGAACATTAGGTCAGGTCATCTCAGACGATAGGTAGTGCCAATCACAGAATATTTCATTCCTCGAAAGAGTCAGACATACAGGTTATGTCATCGCTTACAGTAAAAAGGAGACGCCTATTCTCAAATGAAGGTATGTTACAGACATAGGAAGCGACTTATCAAGTACAAATAAAGAGAGCGGCTGTGTTTCAAAACCTAGTGAGCTGCCTACCTAGACTGCATTTGATAAAGACCGCTAACGTTACAGGTAAAGTTGCATGCTTTTAGTTCTCGGAAAATATAACGATATTAAACATACCTGGAGCCCAATAAACAATATCTGGCTGTGATTCCTCAGCAGTTCGTGTTGAGTCTTGTCAACATTTTCAGATGTTTATGTTGGAGCTGAAACAAACCTCGCCCCCCTACAACAACAAAACTATCTGACGCCACATCAAAAACATCTCATTAAGAAGTTAAAACAGCCGTCTAAAGTTGTGCGCTAACTATATTTACTGTCAAACCACCCTGGCATTAATTCGGTTAAATCTCATCGACGATAAAATGATCTTCTTGCAAAAGAGAAGTGATTGTTAAAGTTCCCACTCTCATCAGCGCCTGGCAGAAACGACAAGTGTGTGAAGCAAGCGACGACAACGACTCATCCAATGTGAATGGCGGAACTACATGTTGTACAAAATAAACTTCAGTAACTAGTGTAAAACTACAAAATAAACTAAAGTAACATAAAATAAAATACAAAAATAAAATACAACTAAATAATTATAATAAAAATAGCCCTTTTTAAATTTTGAAGTCGAATGTTCATTGAAACATGTAACATGTAACATATTTGGTTGGAGTATAATGTGTAAATGCTGATTCTTAAACGAATCGTTCCTTTGAGTCGGACTTTTACGATGAATCAGTTGAACCGATTCACAAAACCTGTCTGAACTAAAGTGGTCCTCGAATCAACAATACGAAAAGCTATTTTCAGCTCATGCGAGTATTATTTTAAACATATTTTCAAAAGTGTTATTAATTTATTTTTGTTTAGTACTTTTTTATATTACTGCACCTTTAATCATTTCAGTTATAAGAAAGTTAACAGATGGTTGCATGGCCTTTTCTAGTGTTCAACAAATACATGGTTAATGTTTTTTACGTTCCGTGTTAAAGTGTTTTTAACTGGTATAAAGTTATTTAAACCTATGTTTAGTGACGTTTTATATGAATTGTATTATTGTAAACGTTTATTTTATATTTATTGTAATATTCGCGTGAGATGACTCTGTAAATTACTAAATAACATGCCTTTACTCACCAGTACTCACAACTGTGATTGGTCCATCCTGATCAGTGCTGAGAAAAATAACAGAACTAATGCCACGAAAATGTAGTGCCACAAGAATGTACTGCCAGATTTTAACCACTAGATGTCAGCATTTTAATTTTATTACATTACCTTACAACACATTACGCTTATACATTTGGCTTTGTCTCTTTACGTCTGAGATTAAGCAGATCTTTTACAGAGCTGTTGAACTTCTGAAACTGTAATTTTCTTCTGAAAACATTTCATTCCATTTTTAAAATGATATTTGTTTTCACTATTCAAACAGAAAATAAACCCCTCATTTATATAACTGAATTCATATGCTTACTCCTCTACAAGAAAATTAAATAATTGCAGTAATCAAATGCAATATTTATTAACACTATAAATCGTTAGATGGGTGTAGACTTTCATGACTCTTATTTGTTTACTGCATAAAATGTGAGCCATGTGACTGTGATCAACACAAACAGGCTTTACCACTCTTATCTGGTACTTTTTGGATAAAAATGTTTGCAGCTATCAATAATTTTATGATAATATTTGCTACTCACTGCTTCCAGCAAGTTTTGTGCTACTGTGATGACTAAATACAGAGCTTTTGATATAAATAATATACATCCAGTAACACACCTACACTCTTTTCGATGGGTTAAGTCACTTTCTTTGAACAATGCTTTGAATAGATTCGCAGCCACATATAATGAAGAACATGCAGAATAATCACAGTAATCAGCACAAGTACTAGTCTGACATCATAATATCACCATATGAACAAAAAGAAATTACATGAAGCAATTATGATTGAGACAAATAACTGACAGTGGTTATTATCTGGACCATACTGCAAGTCGACAGTGGCAATGTTTAAGGATTACCCAAATGGACAAAATACTGTAAATGAACAGAAATGGCTTTTACTTACCAAATCATATATGTGTTGGTTACTGCATCGAGGCAATATATGGAGTCATAATAATTATTATAAACTACTCTACATAATCATTATCATAATCATTATTTTATTTATTAAGAATTATTTTATTATGCATTTTATATATTATTATTGTATTTTTTAAAATATATTTAATGTTATTATTTGTATTGTTATTTTTATTTATTAGCAGTATTAATACTTTTAGTAGTAGTGTATTTATACCATTCATTGGTAATATGTGTGAGTGTGTCTGTGTGAATTGTTAAAAATATTAGTCTACCTCTGTCTGTTACTTGATGACATGCCGTTCTTTTTTCTGTGTAATTTGAATCGAGCGATAGAAATTTTAACATGAATTTACAGTGGAAGTTCCAAGTGGGAAAACTCAGACTGTTTACATGCATGCGCTTTCTCATTTGAATGCACTAATGGTTTCTTGCTTTCAATATACCCATAGATCACCTTTGTTCAGGAGTAATTACCCAGTAATCCGTGGGTGCATTCGTGAGCACTGTGTATACTGCTTATAGATTTCATTTTGTGAGGTTTCCCTCTCATTTCCCTTGCCTCAGTAGGAGATTATTATTGACTGGCATTTTATGAAAAGTCTCAATCGATTTTTCAATCCACTAATATGTGGACCTGGGGAACTTCATCTGTCCTGCGAGACCTCTCTTAATGAGACTCATAGGCAAGCCAGATCTCACCTCCAGCGGTTTTAAAAGATAGATGATTTCACTGTATGTCCTAGTTGTCATGTATATCTGCCCAGTGCTTTTAGACCTCACCATCAAAAGCGGTTTTTATTATTCATGGCATGGTGAAGTAAGAGGTGGGAATAGTGATTTTAAAACTCTGTGTGCTTTTCTTACATTAATTAATAAACATGGCTGTCAGCTGTGGGTCAACCACAGGTCTGGTCATCTCATCAGTATGTTACATACACACCTAAACTGTCTTTCATCCCAGTCCAAGACAAAGAAACGGTGTCGCCAAAGATATTGAGGCTGGAGACTGGAGTTATTCACACAGAAATAATAATATGATATGTTTACTTGCTTTAACAAATTTGACAAGCTGGCTATAAGTATTTATTTAGTGTACTGCATTTCACCTCCCTAATCTCAGTATTTTCTACATCTGCTTCTCAGGCACAGCTGACGTGACATGCCCCGGGGACATACATAGATATAGTCAAAGATGATACATGGGATGAGATGACAGGAAAAACAGAATATTCTGCCACCCTTTGTTCTCTTTCTTTCTCACATGATCCAGCTCAGAAGAAGCAGAGTGTTTTGTGCTGACAACACCCTGGCGCACAATGCACACGCTTTACTAGCTGCTCACTGACATGGATCATTTTGTTCCAGAGTTCTATAAATGCTAGGAATGTGTGCACATGTGTGTATGCATAATATGAATTTAAATGCTTGATAAAATACTCAACCGGGCTGAATGGAATGAAAAGATACACTATTACATGCTTATGAGATTAAGGGTGAAGTGTGTGATTTCTGTGCCACTAGTGGCGCTAAACGTAACTGCAGTTGTTCAAAAAATGTTTTTAAATAAAAATGTTAAAGTTTAAAATGTTTAGATAATTCAATCGAAAAAAAAAATGTAATCATTTGGACCATTGATTGCACCAATAAATTGTTAAACACTAGAGAGTGTAAAAAAGAAAAGTAAATATGGTTTATTTTGCTTTCAAGTGAATAGTTGCTGAAAATGTACTCAAGCTTAGGCCATTCAAGATGTAGATGAGTTTGTTTTTTCATCTGAACAGATTTGGAGAAATTTTGCATTTACATCACTTGCTAAATGGATGCTCTGCAGTGAATGGGTGCCGTCAGAATGAGAGTTCAAACAGCTGATAAAAACATCACAATAATCCACAAGTAACCCACAAAACTCCAGTCCATCAAATAATGTCTTTTGAAGCGAAAAGCTGTGTGTTAGTAAGAAACAAATACATAAGGCATTTTAACTTTAAACTGTCGTTTCTGGCCAAAATATCCATAATTTATAATAACACTTCCTCTAGTGAAAAAGCCCCCTGTTGTCCTCTCACATCAAAATCCACCAACATATTTGTTTAGAACTGTTTTGGATGGTTTTTCATTTGATTTTCAGTGCTTGATCTGTGCATATTTCTCTCCTGATTCAGACGAGAAGACTTTTTCATTGGAAAAAGCTATTTGACTCGTAATTAAGCCAGAAGCAATGGTTTAGAAAATAAAAATGTCTTAATGATGTATTGGTTTTTTACAAACGCTGCTTTTGACTTTATAAGACATTAATTGATGGGCTGGAGTCGTGCGGATTACTTGTGGATTGTAGTGATTTTCAGATGTATCAGTTGTTTAAACTCTCATTCTGACGGCACCCATTCGCTGCAGAGCAGGATGGCCTGAGGCTGAGGGTGATTCAATTTTTCAGCCAATTTTCATTTTTGGGTGAACTATTCCTTTAACTGTCCCTGTTCCTGGGTTTTCTTCAGGAAGTAAAATAACATCTATTCAAGTCCATATGGCATTTTCCATAATTAGTTTGAAGATGAATGGCGTGTCTGTATCTATGCATATTTACAGCCTATATTTTACTCTGTACTCCCCAAATCACATCACAGTATGAGCAGAATGATGTGTAGACTGAGAGATGTAATTGAATGTGCCATGTCAAGCCTGAGGTAGAGAGCAAATGTTATGTAGCATAGCAGAGCGAGAGAAAGAGAGAAAGAGTGAGAGCAAGGCTCTAAAGGGACTTCAGCAATATTTTCCTTGCGTGTATATAGCCAAATTCCGGTAACACATGCATCTTCTTAAAGTTAGTTTGGAAAGGCACTGTATTGAATTATTCTGGACTTGCTCTGCCTGAAACTTTATACATTTTGAATTGACCTATATGCGCCACTGTAACGATTAGCTATACGGCCCCTTTATTCTGGCATATACATGTGATACATGCTCACTTTCCTTATTTCCATCTGGATTTCAGCCAAGACTGCATTGAGCGCAGCACATGCAAAAGAAACGCAAAGACTTTCTGCCACACAGAGCCTCAAAGTGCACTTTAACACATGCAAGAGACATTAGCATAAATTAGAGTGCTAGCATTAGCTGGCTAATCCTTTATCCTGAATTAGCACTTAGAATGGCTCTGTCTCTGTTGTACAGGAAGACCTAATAAATGTGGGCCAGCAATTAGAGGTTATCTTCAAAAGTTACGTAAAAAGTTTAAAGCTTATTCTCTTGAGGCAATCCGGACCTTTATTGGATTATGAACAGAGCACTTAACACTTTTTATCTCAGTTTTTCTTAGTAGGTATATGGAGGTATGTATATTATTATATTATATTATATTATATTATATTATATTATATTATATTATATTATAAAGGTTACCTCTATATTATATTATATTATATTATATTATA
>NW_015655381.1:158253-170844 GCF_001515625.1 Sinocyclocheilus rhinocerous
ATGTATATTATTATATTATATTATATTATATTATATTATATTATATTATATTATAAAGGTTACCTCACCAAGGCTGCATTTATTTTAAATACAAAAATTACAGTAAAAACTGTAATATTTAAATAATTTAATAATTTAAAATAACTTTAATTTTTTTTAATCTTTAATATATGGTAGAATAATTTTAATATGGTGATTCTGTGTTCAAGAAACGTTTTTATTTTTTCAAATTAGGACTTGGAAAGAAGTTGCGCTACTTAATATTTTGTGGAAACTGACATATTTTTCAGCTTTTTTCTGACAGTAAGTTCAAAAGAACATCATTTATTTTAAATAGAATTATTTTGTACACATGTATACATTTAATGTCACTTTTGATCAATTTAATGTGTCCTTGCTGAACAAAAGTATTAATTTATTTGAAATAAACGAATGAATAAATAAGTAAATAAATAATTAATTAAAATAAAGAGAAAATACATAAAAAAAGAAAATAAAAAAGTCATAATTTGGAAGATAATGACTATTTTTGTAAGTCGGGGAGTCTTTGAAAGCCTGGAATGCTACAGTATGCAGTGTAAGTCTGTGTATAGTTTTTTCACTTTCCTTTGTTCAAATATTTATAAAAGCTATCAAACATTAAATATCTTGTTTTTATTTCACTGTGTCATAGTCAGTACAACACATTTGTTGACTTTGAGTTGCTATATACAGTGTGTCAGGAACAATGTCATCATTTTCAAATGATACAATCCAGATACAGAATCAATGAGCACAAGCGGAAACATTTGGTGCATACAGTGCATCTCAACAGGGCCACTCTTAGAAGATTATTCATCATCTAATGTTAGTCCACCTAAACCGTTTGCTATTTAGTTGAGTTTTTTTTAACCAAATCACCATTGTTGTTTAACGTAGAATAAGGTATTAGGGGCAGAAGTGTGGCCCTTGATCAGAGTGATGTTTTTGATCTCAGGTTTCTTTTCCACAAAAGTGCTTCATTATAGACACATTTGTTTCAGTGTGGCCTAATATTCACCTCATGTTTGTGTGTCACACCTAAAATCTCCCCTACCATTTTATAAGGTTGCAAAATTAGCATTTAAAGGGTACAAAGTCCTCGTCTTGCATAATCACATTCAGTATATTGTGTCTAACTCACAGGCCAGTCAGGGTTGTGCGCTTACTGTAATTCATTCACTCACTCATGCTCCAAAAGAGGAGGAAAGGATCAAAAATGCAGTATAATTTGTAGGTAATATTGTTATTGAAACTGATCACAGCAGAATGGAGCTCATCCTTCCACATCACTTTCAAAGCATTCCTGCAGTCTCAGAGGAAGCTGACACTGGAACCATATAAAGTAGGTCAGCTGATAAATTACATAATAAATGAATTCTAAATAAATACATTTCAAATAGATTAAAAAATCATTGGACTGACATATTGCATGATATGCCAGCATGCTTATCTTGTGTTCATCGACTGAGATCGAGAAGGGGGTTGGGAGAGAAAAATGTATATAGTTCGCCCTCTGCAATAGGGGCTGCTTGCAGGAAGGAATGGAAAGGCAGATGGAATCAAATGAAAAGGAGAAACAGGGGTCACAGTCACTGCGCATCAGCCACTCGGACTTAAATGACGTGTTCTGGCAGGGAGGTTTGTGGTAGAAGGCCAGCAGTGAGAAAGTCCTGTACTGGGGCCACACTGCATGTTCTGGAGCTGTTCCAGCTTCTACAGGAGCTTGCTGGTTAGAAACACACATATAGACATGCTACACATGCACATAGAGAGCAGGAGGGTCTCTTATAAAGCTGCGGTTTACTGAATCTGTACACCACACAAAGTGGGTGGTGAGGAGCAAAAGCCAAAGCTGAACTGAAGCCTTAGTATAAGCAGATTTAAAGGGACTGTTTACCCCCCCAAATTCTGTCAACATTTACATGCAGTAAAGGAACAAATTTCACATGTTAAATGTAAGTTGTCATTGATATTGACGACGAAAAGTACAAAGCAAAACATCAAAATGTAAGCAAGAATAAATTAATACGTGAATAACATGAAAAGCCTGATTATCAAAGAAATATGCTAAATATATATTGTCACATGATGATCGAGTTATACATAAAAGGAAAGGAGATAAAGGTACTAATATAAACACTTTAGGTACTAATATGTACTTTTAAAGTACTAATATAGGTCCTTTAAGGTACTTCTATGTAACATTTAGGGGTAAAAGATGCACCTTTTAGCTTTTGTACTTCAGGGTACCACTCCAGTGACAACTTTGTACCTTTTTTCTGATAGTGTAAGCCACAGGAAACCGAGCAAAAATATTTTTCTCATTATTTGTCCATGTACACACACACTCTCAAGGTCAAATGGCTAAGCAAGGTCACAAATTTCACATCTAGACATTTACCATTCCTCTTCAAACAGTAACATCAAGCATAAGACCAGCAGTTAAATTAAAACAGAACAAAAGGCTTTTCTTCATCTTGTTTGTTGGGTGTAACCTATCAGGGCTGATTCCAATGTCCATCCATGCTTAGAGTGAAAGTTTATTTAGAATACCGCACATATCACTGTGAAGGGACCATTTGGGTTTAATAGAATAGTTTTGCATGCACCCCTTCTCATCTAGTCACCAATGAATTCCAACAGGGATTTTTTTTTAGATGTAGCTGTGCTTTGATAATGACGTTCAAAGAAGGATTAATTTTCCAAAATGAATCATTCCAAAAATCAAACTGGACTTAAAAAATAGAGAGACGAAAAAAAAAAGCTAATTCTTTTAATCCATCCACTGAAGAGCTTTAAGGGATCATATTTCTGACCAAAGGATGTTTGAAGGGTTTTATGGTACTTTCCAGCAATTGGATAGCACTCAGAGTGCATTTATGTTAAGCTAATGAACAGGATTGCAGCCACAGAGAAAGAGAGACAAAGAATAAGACTGAAGAAGAGCAAAGGCCTTCAAATTGAGCAACTAGTCAGCTGGTTACATAATGAAGATTATGCAGCAAGAGTGAGGCTGACATCATTCATGTGTTTACTTGGAGGCCCTAAATACACAGTTTACATTAATGTTCCCTTATCTATATTATTTTAATTTGCCATATTACATTTATTAGAAAGCTATTTACTCAGTTTTCACTCTTGTGTTCAGGCCCTAAAGAGTAAAATACAATACTGATGCTGTATATAACAACACATGAAATAATAACTGATAATCAACGTTTTTGTCTGATTCCGGTAAAACTGATTTACAAAACCTATGCATTGTAGTTAAAATATTTTATTTAAATGATTCAAATTTATGATACATTTTTAATATGCACTCAGTAGTTTTTTTTGTAATACTTACACCTATAGTGTGAATGCAGCACTCAACACTATGCCAAATCACTTTAATCAAAAATATATATTTATTTGCCCTGCATTTTGTGACTATGAGAGATTACACAAAAGTGGTATGTCACAGTTTTATGTTTGTTTTTCTTCTCCATCTCTCCTCTCTGCAAGAAGAGGTCAATAGGTAATTTTTTCATTATAGATGAGGACATACTGCTTGCCAAAACCCTAAGCAATGACTGAACAGCACTGAACTAGTGAATATCATGCCATGGACTGCAAAATCTGTATAGGCAATATGTAAGATAGCGATGCTTGTCACAAGCCGAGTACAGTTACAATTAGTACAAATGTAGGCTATTAAATATTGCTTTTAGATGCTTTTTAAATGTCAAACCCAGCTAGAAACTAAAATAAATAAACATGCAGAAACCTGATTTGAGAGTTCACAATGGGATTGTGTGGTGAACGAGTAATGCTGCACAAATAGGCTAATGTACTTGTTACGTATCCGGTCCATGAACTTCCGTCTGCTAGCCATCAGAGGTCACCCTTTCCATTTTCATTGACTCTCGCACGACACACTGTTGCATATCACCCCGGACTACATATCCCATCATTCATTGCACTGATTGCATGGCGTGAACGCGGCGAGCGTCTGATAGCTCCGCTGACGACTGGAGGAGAACTTGCATGGTTTAAGCTTAAAAGCACTCTGTTTCCTGTCCCATCCAGGCCAATGGTTGGCGTCTCCAGGGAGAAGGAGTACTTTGAATGTTATTTTTAGGATCAGAGAGCTCATTTGCTTTTCCCAAGGTGAACCGCAAAGCCCATTTGATCACGACGACGGCCCTTCACGTGTCAGGCTGTAACATGCTGTCAGACAAACACATGCAGGAAAAATACTGTATGACTACTGACACAGATGAGAAAGTGACAGTGGTGAAGAAAATACAGTGTACTTGAAAAGAGACTTACATTATGTAAAAATCCTTCAATTTACAAAGAACTAATGGAATGGTTGATCATGACAATATTGACACTGCTAAAAATAATTATATGGCTTGATGTTTTAACATCTGGTACACATACCAATACTGCAGCCTTGTAGATACCGATGCCAATCCAATACCAGTACTGTTTTTTTTTAATCTTGATCAGTATAGAATAACTACCCATTTTAAATTAATTTCGCTCATTATAAATTAAGAGAACAGAAAAACAAAACAGAAAAACACAAAAATATTATATACAATCTAAAAATTATAATATAATAACATTATATATTTTACATAATAGTATAGAACATTTTATAATGTGAAAATCTTAAATACAACAATAATTTTGTAAAAATACTGCTATTACTGCTACATCTGCAAATGTAATTATGAACAATACATTTGTGATATTACTGCATAAATATATAGACACTATAAACAACGTTTCGGAGAATATGGTACAATTGTTTTTAGGACAACAGACATGTTAGGCAGGTCGAACCTGAATAACAAGGGTGAACCCCTATGCTAGGCTAAATTTCTACACAAACCAACTCCTGGCAAACAGATACAACTGGCTGTGCAAGAGTGTAGGAAACAAATTCCTGTCTTTTAAACAGCAAGTCTTAAACATAGACTAACAAAGACAAAAAGTCTACATTTGAAAATCTTTCATGATTTATTGCTCAGGCCCAGTACAGTGATTCTGGAGATGATTTCAATTAATCTCATTACAATTAACCAGTTTTTAGATGCTGACTATAGCCTCGTGTAAAATCCAGGTGCGATTATTCATACATGTCTGTGTTTGCATTTATTTATTGCAGCATTTGAAAGATATATAATGTGGGAGATATTTAATCAAGAGTTTCCAGAAATCGCCTTAGGGTCGTAAATATTATTAACGTCTAATTGACGGACTTTAGGACCTGGTGATGGACGCAGTGAGGATTCCCTCAAGAGGCCGAAGGGAAATAGTGCGCATGCGCGCACGTTACATTCGCTCCATCCCTGGTTGCGAGCAGGCAGAACAGGATGAAATGTATCAAAGCAGACGTCAACGCTGTACCTGTTTAAAGGAGCCGGGAACCAGGAGGAAACGTTCATCGACATAGTCTGTGCGCCAAGGAAAACTGCGAGAATTTTACTTGGAAGTGTTTTAGAAAAAAAACTAACTATTTTGGAAACAGCTTAAGACTTAAAGAAGTGTAGTTAGAGAGGTTTATGAAATTAAAACACAAGCAGATGAGCGCAACCGAGAGGATTACAGGGGAAAGATGTTAAAAAGATGAGGAAAACAATACAGGCTAATTATTAGAGAAGCGGTCGGAGTGGGAATTTCATTTGGTGAACAGCCGGACAATGGCTTGATTTGTTTTTTTCTTTCTTTTTTGGGCTGCGAAGAAGCTGCATTCATGACCGAGGAGACGGAAAAGAAACTTTACCGCGTGTGCGTGGGATATTTCATTCTATGAAACTATTTCGCTTTCTCGTCTGTTAGCGGAACCACCTGTTTCTGGACGGATTTTCTTGATTCATCATGTCCAAAGTGGTACAGAAAAAGAATCACTGGACCACCAAAGTTAACGAGTGCACGATCTCTAAGGACGCCCGCGGCGAGCTGAACGTGCAGCTGCTCGGCGGTGCGGAGAACGGTGAGTTCGCCTATATCGGACACGTTAACGGGAATGCCGTACAGTACAGACATGGGAAAGTGTCCGAGGGGGAATTACTGCTGGAAGTGGAGACGCTCTCTGTCTCTGGATTGCCGCTGTATGATGTGCTGACAGTGATCAAGAACTGCAAGGGACCTATTAGGTTGAAAACTGTGAGGCAAGGTAAGAAGAGTGCCTTAATCTAACTTGTTTTCCCCCTGTTATGTATTTCCTGTAAACAAATCATTAAGGAATTGTTTCCCAAGTACCAGCTATGCATGAAAATATTGCATAATTTACTATTTGGGTGACTTGGCTAAGTAGAGATAGACCTAATTATTTAGTTTTAATTATTTTGTCATTAGACTGCAACAATAATAACATAATATAATATTATAAATATATTTTTATTTACACAATATTTGTTTATATATATATATAATATTTATTTAATTTAATTAATTTATTTTATAGTTGCATGGCTGTTGCTAAAATTCACAGACAAGACCAAAGTTTCATGGGTCAATTCACAAGACCTGGGTTGTGCGTCCCTGAAAAAAAGGGCCTGAGCAGCAGTACTAGTATTATTATTATTTTTTATATTTATGCTGTTACATTTCAGATTTTTTGCACATTTATTTTCATCTTTGTTTTGGACTGCATGTAATGCATTTCTTAATTACGAGTGAATGAATCTCTTTTCTTAAGCATTGTGAAACTTTTTGCCCCAGGTTAAGTCAAGTTGAAATAAGTGTAACTTGACAAAATCCATTTCGTGGAAGGTCTGATATTCTGAAGACCCTTTGCAGATGCTCTTTGATAAGTTTAAAGCATGCCTCACTAAATAAAATCACATGTGATGCCGTTTTTCACGTTTCTAAGCCCATTCGTCATTTCTTTCGCTTTAATCCTTTATGAGGAGTTGATGAGTGAGCCGTAATTCCCAGGTAAAGGCCCTACAGACTGTCCATTGTGCTGAAGCTGTGGTGACTCCCCACAGGGCTCTGCCTCATCACATGGTTTGAGTTATACTGCTCGCCCTGCTCTGTATGCTTCTGCCTATTTCACCAAATGACTAAAGACAATATCAGGAAATCAGCCAATCAACTCGGTCTGCATTCCCAGAGCACTACTGGGCCCAGCTCCAGCTCTCTTTCTCTCTCTCATACACACCGCATATACATTCTGGTGTTGAGTTTCACTGTTTATAATCTATCATGCTGTCTGGGAATTATGAAAATGTTTTTGGCAACAAATGCCATCTGTTTCTGAGTTTGTCAACAAAGTCTTAATTTTTTTTGTCTTGAACAGGCTGATGATCTCAGACTCCCCATGCTTTAGACTTGTAGGATGAATTATTGATATGAAATGCATTAAGCTGAGCTTAAAGTGAATTTTGTGTGGTTCAAGACTTCATACGCTCTTGTCCATACAAGCTGCTGTGGGTCTTCATGCCAGTCATGTGGCCTTTTTCATTTTTGTGGGCCATTATTATTTACATTGTCTAATAATGAGCTCACAGCCCATCCATAACCTTCAGCACAGTTAATGCAGCACACAACAAATTCATTTATTAATCTTCATTGATTTTTACATTAAGACACTCAGTCCTGTGGTGACCTCACTAACAGTCTGTGCCCTGGCAGCTCTCTCTGGAGGTAATATGTAATAGGAATACCTTTCAACGCTGTTGTATTGATCGATGGAATAAGCCTGTTACTCTTCAGCTGAGAAAACAGTGTTATCGGTAATGTCAGCAAAGTTGTGGCACTTAGAGCGAAAGTTACATGGGATGGAAGTTTTGGACGTCTTAAAGTGAGGAAAAATTAATGGGTCAATGACATGATACTCATTTTTTGTTTAATTTACTAGTTTATTTAAAAATGCAATGCAGTTCGTACATACAATGACATGAATGTCTTCTTTGAAAAGCATCTTTTATACTTTATTGAATTAAATTATTTGACTTTTTTTTTTTTTTACTTTTTGGATCCTTTGCAGTGAATGGGTGCCGTCAGAATGAGAGTTCAATCAGTTGATAAAAACATCACAGTAATCCTCCGGTAATACACACAAATACAGTCCATCAATTAATGTCTTGTGAAGTGAAAAGCTGTGTTTGTAATAAACAAATTCATAATTAAGACGTTTTTAATGAGTCCTCTATCCATAATATTGCTTTCTACAGTGGAAAAAGTAATCTTGTCAGAATTAGAAGAGAAATGTGAACAGATCAAGCAAAAACGTGTCTGTGTCTGTGTGAGAGGGCAACAGGGGATGAACTTTTTTACTGGTGGAAGCATTATTAGATTCATATTTTGGGCAGAAGCAACAGGTTAAAGTCGTGTAGATTACTTGTGGATTATTGTGATGTTTTTATCAGCTGTTTGGACTCTCATTCTGACGGCACCCATTCATGTAATGATGTAATGCTAAATTTCTCCAATTCTGCTCTGATGAACAAACAAACTCATTTACATCTTTTCCAGACTGGCTGTTGACTTGTTATCATGATGCATTTCACAGCAGGACAATTTATCCTGTATCAGATTTCTCTAAACAAATGCTGATCCTAGATCAGTTTCCCACTCTGAGCTGCTTTCTATAGGGGTGGAATGACACACTGCTCTACATCTCTCTGTCTGGGAGCTTCTGTGTGGGATTTGACATCGGGCTGGATTAGGCTATGCCTGGGGAGAAAATGCATGTGTGTATTTTGCATGTCCACAGCCTCGGTTTGCACAGGGATAATGCTAATCTATCCTAAACCAATATAAAGGGCACTGTGAAATGCCATTAAGCCAGTGGTCAGGGGCTACCATGAAGGTATTTAGTGTCTGGATCACATCAGGCTGTCGAAGCTGTGCCCTTACTTTCTGCATGCATTTCTATTGTATGCGTAGTCAAATTTCAGTCCTGCTGCATTTCACATTGTATATCAAACACAATTCCTTTTCATATATACACATTGTAGGTTTTTATATGGCCGGCTGATAGATTTACTGCAGTGTAAATGAGCTGAAGGGAGGGGAGGAGGCCTCAGTGGGTAGATTTCATGTGGAAGTGTTTATTTCCTTTCCCTGAGTTCAGTTTAAACATCTGTGTTCTTCAGGAGAAAGAGAGGAACACACTTTGCTTCCTATCATGGTCGGTGAGTCAGGACCACTTAAAACAATGAGGAAAGCTACCCATTCTTTCAGTGCCCCAAGAAAGGAAAGACCAGTAAAGAAGGAAAGACCAGTAAAGGAGTACTAAATGAATGAACAAATGATCTCAACCACACATTTGTGCATCCACCTATGATAATGCAAAAAAAATAAAAATTGTACAGTAAGGTGCAACTGATTAAGGTGTAGAACGTAATTCTTTAGTTAGGTCTATGAGACTTTTATTGTAAAAATAACAGCTGAACATTTTAGTATCAATACAGTAATGCATCTCTGTTGGTCATGAGGTTTAAAAGGACAGTTTTATTTAGTATTGTGGTTCTCAAACAGGGGCCGGAGCCCACTAGGGGGCCTCAACAAACTTTCAAGGGGCTGCAAGATGACTCAAAAGTATTTAAGTTATTAAATTAATATATTAAAATAAAATAATCTAAATTAAAATGCTAAAATCAAGATGTAAAATTAATCCTGTTTATTTTGATTTCCCTCAATAACTATAGTTTTTATTAAACACACTGTTCTTAAAACTTCTGGAGTCACAAAATAAATTGTGGTTCATTAATTTAATATCAGGGCTCCGAGTTTCTGTTAGTAAAAGTTTGAAAACGAGCAGCTTTGTCATAATGACAGCAGAAATATTTGTTGGACAACAGGTGACCTTCGAGTCAAAAAAGTTGAGAACCACAGATTCAGCTAAAGCAATTTATTAGCTGTTGTGAATCAAGTGTTGACCGTGTCTATAAATGGGTTTTGAAGGTAGAGAGGAATCCAGCTGTTCTGATAGTGTTCGGATCGGGGATGAGGAATTCACTCACTGACCACAACCTAGAGATACCAGGACCCTGTACAAGGAGTTTTACTCCAAAAAAATCAGACCTTTCCCATCCAAGCATGATGTTGTGGAGCACAAATGCGTATGACAGAGAGTTTTTCTTTGCAATGTGGTCAGTTAAGTTCATTGACCTGGAAGGCGTTATCATTGACAAACCTAGCTGAATGTTAAAAATACTAAAAAACAAAACAAAAGCAGATCTCTGTACCTTTCATTGGTAAGCTTAAACTTGACACAGAAGACATTTGAAAAGTCAAATGGTTTGTGATAGTGTTGCTGATGATATCGCCAAGGGGTAATAAAGGTCTTCATATAAATCAACAGGACCTCTGCATTCTGCTCACTCAAACATTGGCTTTTTTATTAATATAAGTGGTAACTAATGGGAATTGGTTACACTAGTGTTTGTATTGTATGACCGTTCCAGGGCAAAAGCACTTTTTCCCTCAAGCTATGTGTTTCCACGGGGAGAGCTTCCGACCAACTGGGCTAATGAGGTCTTGTGACTTACTGCTGCTGGTGTGACACTACTGACATGTGGAGGATGCCATACAGAATTTCGCTGATCAAATTGGATGTTACTGTGCCAGTATCAGAGAGCATTTCTTCAATGCTCATGTGATGTGGCCCCCCCGCTATCAGACTCACAAAACTTATGTTGCCTTCTTGCTTGGCACTTGAAAAGCTGACCTACATTGTCTCATGCATGACATGGAACAAACTGTGTTAATTATCTGACCGTTCTGTTTCTTATGAATGTTTCCACCCCAGAGTACAAAAAGAAAAGGGTAATTGCTACTTTTTCCTTGTAATTGTGACGTTGTCACTCAATACCGATAGTTTCTTACAAATGGGATAGTTTCTGGGCAGTCAGTTGGGCAGTCGTGGCCTAATGTTAGAGAGTCGGACTTGTAACACAAAGGTCGCTGGTTAGAGTCTCGGTACCGGCAGGGATTGTAGGTGGGGAGAGTGAATGACCAGGGCTCTCTTCCACCTTCAATACTATGACTGAGGTGAGACCCTTGAGCAAGGCACCGAACCCCCACCTGCTCCCCATTAAAGTTTCTACATTATATTTAGTACTAGCTTATCAGTGGTGACTATCTCAATTTGATGTCCATATGGCAGAAATGCACGGTAAAAATCAAGCAGTTAGTTAATGTCATGTAATCAAACAGACGGTGAACACTATTAACAGCAATGGTAATATGTTGCGATCAAACTTACAGCAAAATTTGGTAGTTTTGTATGTTGTCTGAGGGTTGAGGTGTGTTCACTACTCACTGCTGTGTGTGTACACTTGGATGGGTTAAATTCCAAGTATGGGACACCATACTTGGCTACACGTCATGTCACTTATTTCTTATTTTAATCTTTTAATCTGACAATTATTAGTTTCATTTTTTACTCTTAAAATGGCAATGGGCTTTTTCTTTCCTGTTATAAGAGTGTGTCAGTGTTGGAGATTATAGTGATTACTTCCATTCAAGCCCAGGTTGCCAAAGAGATGAGCAAACATTCAGCTGAATGTCAGATACTCAGAGCTGGTGTGTGTTCAGTGATATGTCAACAGCTTACCTGTCTCAATAGAGGCTTCTGGGGAAGGCCTGGGGTGGCTCTTAGATAAAACTCTTTCGTCTTTGTTTTTCTGCTTACTTTTCTCAAGATCTCACATTTAAATACCCAAACATAAATACTGAAGCAAAAGCCTGTGAAATCTGATATCTCTCTTTTTTTTTAAATCTCATTCTTATGTTATCCGGGCTCTTTCTCTTTGTTCTGCTGTTGTTTTTTCTTTCAGTTTAATCTGAGCTTAAACAGCACTTTTGTTTATTGGTAAAATAATCATTGCAATCCTATTCGCAATGCTTTTGTCATTCTCCAGTTAGTGATGCTGCCCCACATTTCACAACATCACAGTCAAGGCGTCCAGCAAGCCATACAAGCTTGGTTAGTGCTTATGAGAGATTTTAGAATTTTAATTTTTTTTAATTATTTAATATTTCTGGTCCAGTTTTCTGTTAATAGGCACAGTCTGGCTGGATTGTCAACCAGTCACACAAGAACTGAAAGGAAGTGAAAGATTTGTGATTTCTGAATCAGCAGATGCTTTGAAAGGCAAACAAGCCTGTAGTGAGTGATGGCTATTGGAGCATTTCACTTTTGCTGGATGGCTGAATAAATCAGCATCTGTCAGCTGTGAATCTGTGAATCAGTTTCAAAAGTTGTGCATGGGTTTCATCGGTTTATATTAAGCAGATTTATAGCTAAAACCTGGCCTTTATTGCTGTTATTCTGACACATGGAGCTCTTGGATAAGGATGAGAATTGCACAAATTTAAAGGTGAAATATCATGAAAATCTGACTTTTCCAGGTTTTAAGTGCTATAATCAGGTCCCCGGTGCATCTACCAACCAAGGAAACGTGAAAAAGATTAACCCACTAACTCTGTTTTGGGAAGCCTTTTTCTGCAAGCGTCTGAGAAAACGAGCGCATCTGATTTCGCTTCCTTGGTGACGTGGCAAAGGGATCTCATTATAATATTACCGCTCCTTAATCTGTAAGTTTACACCCACGGCGCCGT
>NW_015655381.1:170875-180392 GCF_001515625.1 Sinocyclocheilus rhinocerous
GGGGAGCAGTAGCTCATTTGCATTTAAAGAGACAGGCCCGAAAAACAGCGTGTTTCTGCTTCCACTCAAAATAGGCATTTTCAAAATGATATAATAAATGATCTGTGGAGTATTTTGAGCTGAAACTTCACAGACACATTCTGGGGACACCAGAGACTTATATTACATATTGTAAAAAGGGGCATAATATGTCTCCTTTAATGATTATGTTACAGATTCAGATTCAAATAATGGTTGTTTTTCTAATTTTGAGGAAGAAAGAATACACAATGATTGAAAACCATTTTTAAAATTTTTTTTTTTACATTCTCAATGTCTTGATTCCCAACTTTGCTCTGGGTCACAAACTACAGACTTTGACATTGATGAAAGCTGGAAAAAACCTGGAGAACATCTCCTTTAGATAATATAAGTGACATCTGTGGAGAGAGACTAAGGTTAGCACAGAGAAGCACAATTTGATATTTTCTCCTGCAGGGAGAAACGTTGCAGAAACATACATGCACACATCAGATGTTCTGATCACCCATGCATATCCGCAGCTTTGCTGTCGTTGCCCTCTTTTCTCAATGATTTTCAGAGCAGTCTCTCACACATGCAATAAATTGAACTTAACCTCAGGAAAATCCTGTCCTTTTTGCAAATCTTCAGCGGTTCCCCATATTATAGATGTTACTAATTAGCGTTTTGTGGTTCATATAAGAATGGCGTTGTCTGGCTGAGAGTTTTAATAAATTATTCTTATATATATAATTAGTATATAATTCTTTAGAAACTACTACTGCTGGGACTTTTGGGAAAAATACTTTTGCTTTGACATTTACAGTAAGTATTCCATGCAGTGCACATTGCTTATTTCATTTTGTAGCATTCAAGCCATATTGGCTACTAAAACTGTGTTAGTTTTGATTGTCCGGATTATGCTGTGAAAGAAATGTTCAGACTGGACCTCTTCGAACTTTAATTGAATACCCCTTTATATTCGGTTGGATTATGCTTCATCATCCCAGGTTCTCTTGAGAAGTTGCTGTGCGTCCAGCACGATGAGTTTTTCCAGCACAGTTCTGTTCAGCCGAAGCCCAAGGGTCTGAATACACAGATCTCATTAAAGAAGAGGCCTTTTCTTTTTCTGCCTCAGCTCATATGGCCTTATTACCGAAAGAGAAACAGCAAGAAAAGGAGTATGGAGTGTTTGGAGGGGGTCAGACAAGTTCAAGAGGATTTAGACAGGCTTTTATTGTCAACAATAGCAGACAGAATACACACTGCCACCCCGGTGTCCGATATGGTCGGCGACTGGCTATGCATCATCCTCTGATGCCTTTTTTTTTGTGCTTTTCTTGTTGCTTTTCATCTGAGAAAGCCTTGAATGAGCTAATCACTCTGCTCCTGCTCTTTTCAAGTGCTTTTCATTCCAAAATGCATTATTCCAGAGATTTAAAATGTAAATTCATGCAGCCTACATGTATACATTAAGTCCCAGTCCCAAAATTATTAACATATCTCCTTAGGGTGCCTCAGAATTGTCTTGTCTTATAGATTTCAAAATCTTTCTTTAACTTTGTAAAATCAGCACCATTCCCAAAATTAAGAACTGCTGTGTCTGGCAGTGTTGTTATTGTTAACTAAAACTATTAAATCCATTAAATAATCCGTAAAATAAAATATAAATATTAGATGAAAAACTTGATGTAAAAAGCGAAAATTAGAAATGTTACATTGGCGAATATTATTTTTTTAAAATAGTCTTTTCTTTTAAAACGTACTTCAAAAAATTACTATTTCAGTCTTTCTACTTCAAAATGTAGCTGTTTTTGTAATTAATTTCTGAGTTAATTTTTAAGTACTAAAACTGACCTGGAAAAACTGAAATGAAAATAAATTAAAGCTAAATATAAATATTAAAAAACGTACAAAAATGACAAAAGCACATAACTTACCAAAACAGCTAAATATTACTAAATAGTATATAAATAATACTAAGAAACATTGGTGTCTAAATATTAATAGTATTTTGGCACGGGTCTAGCTTGAAAAAGAAATTGGTTCAGAGACAGAGACTAATGTTTTAGCAGGAGGTACTTAAACACCCACCCAACCACATACACACCCACCCGTGGAAGGATGCACCCCACTTTCGGAAGGGAAAATGAATCGAGCAACTCAATTTAATAACCATGTGTTAGTATTTACAGAAGGAAGTCAGAATCTTTCCCCCAACAAACCCTCCCGGAACATTCCGCCTCCGATATAAATAACTTTTTCTGCACATTTCAGTTATTAAATCAAAGAAATCCAGCACTGTGATCCCTTCGTTCCCTGCTTGTCAGTTATTCTGGTTTTAATTCAGTTCTCACAAACTAACACGCCGCCCTTGCTTTCCAAACAAATCAAATCTGGAGTTTGAACTGCGAAAACCTCCAACTGCAAAATAACCGGCGTGATTAGAAACACTTGTGGTGCTGCATGTAATGACTGAAGCATGTTGATGTTTAAACCATCCTAATGCCTTTTGTTAGCATGTTTACGGTGGGACGGGGGTGTGCGTTTGACAGTATGCAGCTGTGGAGGTGAGGATGCCATATGTTTACAGTAGGATTAATCCTGACAGCGAGGGCCACTGTACGCGACATCTGCTGTCATTGTTCCCCATCTTTGTTGTCAATGAAATGAAGGACATGTGCGATCTTGTACTAATTTATTATGTTGGATTCTGTGCAGGTATTTTTTCCCTCATTAGTGTCTTATATTGCTGTGTGTGTTTGAGAAAGGGATTCGTACTTCTCATCAACACCTTTTTAATTGCTTTCCTTCACTGTTCATCTTCATTAATTAGTCTTTACATGCTGTTCCATTGTGTCTCTGGCTGTCTCTCTTGCCATGGTAACCAAAGTCATGGTGTTGTGGTTTGAGTGATGTCTATGTGACCGTGTGAGCAGTACAGTGCCGTCCCAGTTGACAGGGTCAGAAGCACACACACACACACACGCATACATGCACATATTGTCTGTTGAGATCCGTCATATTCTGCCTGCAGTAAGTCAGCAGGGTTATTTCTTTCTCTTCATTGTCATCTACTCACACGCTCATTGGTCCGATTTGTCATGTCTTATATGTGTTAATTTAATTTTAATTTTGTTTAGTCTTGGTGTGAATAATGTCATGTCACAGTGATGGGATGAATCACAATGCAGTAATTTTTACTGTACTTTAAAAAAAAAAAAATTTTAAGTAACCATTAGGTTAGATAATCTGGTTAATTATTATTATTATTTTTTATTTTTTTTTGTGACAGATGCAATCCAATAGATAAGATTATTCTAAGATTACTTAAACAATATTGCTACCAATATTGACCACCCAGTTTTACTGTGTTCTCTCTCTGGTGTAGTATATAGTTTATAAATGAATTATTTTATAACTTTATCATTTTAATTTACTTTATTATTTTATTTTATTTTTCAAATGTTTAGCAAGCTAGTGTTACTTTTTTTGTTTTTAAACAAAAACTCAAAACGGTACAACTATTGTGATAGAACTGATAAATATGATGTAAAAATTCTGATTAGATATATAAATGTGGCAAGTTAACTAAACTAACAAAGTAACTACAGCATTGCAATATCAACTGTATAGCAAAATTGCTACCAATGTTGTCATACACAGTTCTACTGCATTCTCACTTCTACTCCGTTCATCTGTCTTCCTCAAACTTGGCAGAAAAGTGTGAAGTCGAGGGTGGGCCATTTAACATTTGACGCTATTCTTAACCCTTTAATATAGCAGAGTCAGTTTAAATTAGGCACTGATTTACTGGCATGGCCTGTAATTGCACCAACAGCTTCTAAGGAGGCCATTCCTGGAGTCTGGTAGCACCTCTCTTGCTCTTTGTGGATGGTTGGGCGGGAATAATTTATGCTATGCTAAAGGGCTAAAGTTGCTTTGCGGTGCAGTTGGTGTTTCTTTCTGTCTGTTTTTCATTTAGCAAGGTTTTTTCCTCAGTAGTGGCAAGCTTTAGACCTCTTCTCCTTCCTTACAGTGGGAAGGAAAACAAAGGTGTCTTTAGCACCTCTGAGAGGAAGGGAGGATGAGGCATGACTAACCAATTCTCTCCATCTGTCCCTTTTTTGTGGTGGAAAAAATAGTTCAGACTTTGAAGTTTTTTTTCTTCTTAGGTCATTGACAAAGACAGAGACAAATTGTGATTCTTGAGTCACTGGGTTAGGGAGGAGAATTTTAGTTTTTTCTTTTTTATTTCTCACTTTTGCACATTTCACATTGTCATTCTCAAAAAAGGTTTTTTTTAATTAATTTTTTTACTTTTTACTAATCTCTGGGTCAGTGAGGTTTCTCGAAAGTAGAGAAATACATTAAAAATGAATAATTTATAGCTGCATATGAACGGATTGATCCAGTTCATAAATCGGATTGATTCACTTATATTTTGGTCTTTTCCTCACACAAAGCTATTGTATGACTTCAGAAGACTTTAAATGTATAGTTGTATAGACTTCTATAAAGCTCTTTTTGTCCATGTTGGAGCTTGAGGTCGTCATTATTTACTATACTGCATGTCATTGTAAGGGAAAACTTAACAGCATATGGTTTTGGAATGACATGAGCAGAGATATTATGACAGTTTTAATTTTTTAATAAACTAGTCTTTTGACTTTCTGATGCTTATATTTTAGCCTCTCTCAGCATGTTTTGTTTGGAGCAGTTTACCTTGAAATCATCTCATCTTACAGGGGTGGGCTGCACTGCATATACACACACAGACTATTTCCTACATTACCTAATTGAATCAGTCCTGTTGCCAGGTATTGCAATTAAATCTCTCTATGGAGCGCATTGTCCTCATTTGAAAAGTGCAGACTGCAGCATCTCTCCTTCACTCTTTCATTTCAGCCTTTAATTTTCATTGTCCCCATCGTATAGCCTCCTTTTTTACTTCTTTATTTTCCTCTAACTTTAGTCTTCCTTATCCTCTTGCTCACTGGCATCCCCCTTTTCACTCACTATACATCTGGGTTGAGGCATTACCTCATCTGTTCAGTACATTCAGAGAGGCCTCTGTTGGAGATGTGGCTTAGTGGTTAACATTGTGCCTTGGTGCTCATATGGGAAATGCAGGTTCGAGTCCAGCCTGCATTGTGTTCATATCTCATTCTTTGTTAGAGCTGTGGCCTAGCAGTTATCACATGCGTTCCAATTAGCATTATTAAGATAATATTATAGTTTTTAGTAATATTTTGAATTTCTTTTGTATTTTTCTTTTGTCCGTTTTCATTTTTAGTTAAAGTAATTTTGATGTGTTTTTGTCATTTTTATTATTATTAATTTTCTTAAATGTGCACAGTGTATATATAGTTTTTTTAGTTGGTTTTAGTTATTTTAGTACATTAATTGAAAATAAATGAAAATGAGAAATTATTCTTTGGCAACTAGTTAAAATGACTTTTTAAAAAAAAAATTAATATTTTATTTTATTTTAGTTAAAATTTATTTTAATTCAAAACATTTTAATGGTTTTATTTTTAGTTAACTGTAATAAGCCTGGTCATGTTGAGCTTTGTTGCTCATATGGGAAAATCTGGTTTGAGTCCAGCCTGCATTGTATCCAAATCCCATTCTTTGTCTCCCTCTAATTTCGTGTCCCTTAAATACTGTCTTAATTTATCAATAATGGCATTATTTTTTATTGTTACTATTTATACAGTAATTCAATAATTATTTCAGAATTGTTTAAAAATATTTGTCATTATTTCATTAACTTGCCTCATTTTCATTCAGTTATTTAATTTATTGCTCTGTAAAACTGTTCTGAAACTCACAAATAAGTGCTGTAAATGCTGATATGGTCTGCATTGATGTGCAAAAATCTAACTTTAGTCTCTGATGGTATTTTAAGTTAATTTTTTGGTACTTTGCTGAAATAAACCCTAAATAAAGTTCAAAAGCTGAGATGGGGAAAATTTTGGCATAAGCTGCATTCAATGTAATACTGTTTGCTGACTCAGATACTGTGGCGCTTGAGAAACAGATGCCGGGAAAGTTTTAAGTCAAGGCAGAGACAACATGATGAGCCCTTTCTGCTGTTTAGCCCTGACCAATGTCAATTCCTCAGTGTCATTTCCTAATTCCTTTACTTCCTACCTTTTTGTGTGTCATATCTTTTCCTCTTCACTTTTTGCTGCACATGTCCTATTCTGTGAAAATTGTTGTGTAGTTTGTTTGTTCCTTTAATCAACACCAGATTCTGAGGAGGTCAGGAGGAAGTTTGGCTTCTTTAAGCAAATAAATGAGAAATGGCTGACAAAAATAACCAGAGTGCCAGAAACTTCACATGACACCTGTTTGCTTAACACTCAGTAGAAGAGCTCCGGAATGTTCTGGTGAATGTTTACGCGTTTCCATGCCCTCTGTTTGCACTACGCACTCTGGAACGTCAGGAATCTCACCTAACTGGTCTCTGACATTATCTGTTTTTCTGTCCTTGCTTAATAGTTCGCATATCTTATCTCATACACAAAGCTGTTCTCTACAAAATACCTTTGAAACAGATACACTTAGCTAAGACATGGTGTTTCCATGTTTTAAAATACCTCTGAATTCAACTGGCTCATCTTTTAATCTGAAGCCTTATATGGAGGTAACTGGTTGTAGATTGTGACGCTGCACTGGCACTGGCCTGCACTAGTGTGGCGCCGACATATTCAATCCTGAATACCAGTGATTACAACACTGCTCCACTAGCAAACTGTGGACGTAACACACCTGCTCTCTGGGCGGGACCCGTCAGACAGGTTGGGGTGAAACTGACAAACATACTTATTCCACTTGTTAACAGGTGCAGAAAGAGTCAGGAAGAGAACTCTTATTGTGTAAGTGCCGTAATGACAGCTTTAATTCATCACATTCTTTGCTGCACAACTTTATACACAAATTAAATTAAATTAAATTAAATTAAATTAAATTACATTTAATTTAATTTAATTTAATTTAATTTAATTTAATTTAATTTAAATTTAAATTTTTTAATTTAATTTAATTTAATTTAATTTAATTTAATTTAATTTAATTTAATTTAATTTAATTTAATTTAATTTAATTTAATTTAATTTAATTTAATTTAATTTAATTTAATTTAATTTAATTTAATTTAATTTAATTTAATTTAATTTAATTTAATTTAAATTTAAATTTAATTTAAGGGGTCATATGATGCGATTTAAAAATGTTCCTTTCTTTTTGAAGTGATACAAGCTCTTGGTGCATGAAGAAGATCTGTAAAGTTGCAAAGACTAAAGTCTCAAATCCGAATGCCTCGTTTATAATGGGTTTTAATGTTTTTGAATCATTGCTCCGGCCTGCATCATCACAATGTGGTAAGGGGCGTAACATTTCCGTCAGATGCTTGAGGTATTCGGCCAATCACAATGCACTGGATAGCTGGCCAGATCACACCTCGCTTTTCAGACCAATGAGCTTTGTAAAAATCGCTGCATTTCAGAAAGTCGGGGCATAGAGGAGAAACAATAATGTACAGTATGTGGAAAATAATGTGTTTTTTGAACCTTAAACCGCATAAACGCATTTCATTACACCAAATAATGTTCTTTTTAGCAACATCATATGACCCCTTTAATTTAATTTAATTTAATTTAATTTAATTTAAAGATAAAATTGCTAGATAAAATCTAGGTAGCACTGTTTTGTTTCTGATTTTTGAAATTGTCCTAAAACTTGACCATGCAGGTATAGAGTACATTTGTGACCCTGGACCACAAAACCAGTCTTAAGTCGCTGGGGTATATTTGTAGCAATATCCAAAAATACATTGTATGGGTCAAAATGATTGATTTTTCTTTTATGCCAAAAGTCATTAGGACATTAAGTAAAGATCATGTTCCATGAAGATATTTTGTAAATTTCCTACTGTAAATATTTCAAAACTTAATTTTTGATTAGTAATAGGCATTGCTAAGAACTTCGTTTGGACAACTTTAAAGGCGATTTTCTCAATATTTAGATATTTTTGCACCCTCAGATTCCAGATTTTCAAATAGTTGAATCTCTGCCAAATATTGTCCTATCCTAACAAACCATACATCAATGGAAAGCTTATTTATTCAGCTATCAGATTGATGTATAAATCTCAATTTCGAAAAATTGACCCTTATGACTGGTTTTGTGGTCCAGTTTACATTTGAAGACTTTTTCTTAAGAAACTCTTAATCCTGCATTTTAATCGCATAAATGAGAATTTGACCCTATTATACATTTGATCTGACTCTGAGACTGTAATGTACTGTAATGTACTGTACACCAGATGAATGTAGTGATTGTATCACATTTATGTGTTTTGTAAGTCACCTCAGTCCTCCTAATAGGGTCAAGCATATTTAAAATCACTGAAATATTAATGAAGGCTTTTGCTAATCTACTGGGGGAGAGGCAGGTTCAGCACATTTGCATATTAACAATCCATAATATCCTGCAGAAAAGAAATGGTGGGATTTTTTTCTTAGTGATTCCTCTTTAGTGGTTATATAACAGTTAAATTATACAATTAAATTTCTGTTTTCAGAAGGTTCTGGATTGTAAAGGACAATGGCACCAATTTCCCTGTATTTTCACAGACCCACCCGAGTGGAGGCTCATGTATTGATGTGAGGAGTGGACAGTCATCGGTCACATGATTTAAGGCTTTATGGCCCACCAGAGGGTCTTAATGGACTCGTACACTGATTGATGTCAAACAGCCTTTCCTTTAGTAAGCCTTGACCAGTAATTCATAATATTATATACATGACTCATCATGCAATAACACAGAATACAAAGCTTGTTTCACTGAAGATCAAATTACCTGCACTAAATACAGAGTGTGTACTTTGGGTCTATATTTATTACCAATGTCTGCTAGGGATGCATGATATGACCATAGCTTTATTGACCAGTACTGTTTTTAAGTTTTGTACATTATTGGTATCAATATGATTAGGTTGAAATCGAAGCTGGTAATATGTATGGAAGGCCGTTTCCACCACTGAATAAAAAAAAAAAAGAAGGTAATTGCGACTTTTCATCTCGCAATTCTGACTTTTTTTCTCTGAATTGCAATTGCAAGTTAAGTCAGAATTGTGAGATATAAACTCATTTCATTTCCCCCCTCAGAACTGGACTTTATAACTTGCAATTGTGAGTTTACTGTATATCAAAACTCAACACAAAAACACAAACTCGCAATTGCGAGGAAAAAAATTCAGAATTACGAGATTCAAACTTATTCTCGCAATTGTGAGTTTATATCACACAATTCTGAGCAAAAAAGTCATAATTGCGAGATTGAAATTACGAGAACAAAGTCAGAATTGTGAGTTAAAAAGTCGCAACTGCCTTTTAAAATTTTTTTATTCAGTGGCGGAAACAGTCTTTCATAAATATGGCTTATAAAAAAAAAAAAAAAAAATAAAAATATATATATATATATATTTAAAAAAATATATAATTTAAT
>NW_015655381.1:181820-186728 GCF_001515625.1 Sinocyclocheilus rhinocerous
CGCGCGCTGAACAACAGAACTCCGCTGTTTCAGTGATGACTCATCTGAACGCCTCTGATTGGCCATTGCATTCATAAGCTCAGCATAATCGTGTGTGATTGGTTAGAACGCGCAATACTGTAAAAACGCGGAAAAAGAAATATAATGCAACAAATAAGCCCTAATATTAATTAGATAGTATTACTAGCCTGATGATAATAATAATAATAATAATAATCGTCTTGCTATCGTCAAAGGCATCAACCACATGCGATATCTCTGTCTATCGTCGATACACGATACTATCGTCTATCGGCACAACCCTAATAGCTACACCCGTTTGAAATGGAGGAGGCTGGTCATCCACCCGCTGTGTGTTTTCCAGTCTCTGATACAACAGCAGGATGTTTGCAGTAAGCCTTTTCATCCCTTCAGTGCCACCCGCTCTGTCGGCTCTGTGACGCATGAAGCAAATATGTGCCGTCATATTGTGTGCTCTGAGCAGAGCAGGGCCGTTTTCCCTCTGAATACCAGAGGCAGAAATGTCTAGTTTACCTGTCCCGCTGTGGTTTCCTTGTGAGTTTTTCCCCAAATGTCTGTGATTTGTTGACCTGAGTTCATTTCGAGCTGTTCTGTGCCTCACTAGAGCTGTTTGTTTTCATATGGTGACTCTGTAACAGGAACACAAGGCTCTTTTCCAGTCTCTGTCTGTAATGAGTCACATGCCGCTGTCTGCCTGAAGACACTCATGTGTCCATCTCCATATTACAGAGGCCTTTTTTCTTTTGCATTTTGTCACTCTCTTTCGCACTCTTTCGCTCTTTTTTTTGCTCTTTCTTTCACTCTTTCTTTCTTTTGAACTTTCTTTCTTTCATACTTTTGCTCATTCTTTCACACTTTCTTTTTTTTTGCACATTATTTCTCTTTTACACTTTCTTTTGCCCTTTCTTTCATTCATGTTTTCTTTTTCATGCTGCTTTTTTCTTTCGCACTCTTTCACACTAACTTTCTTTCGTGCTTTCCATTTTTGCACTTTTGTTCTTTTTCTCATTCTTTTTTACTCTTCCTTTGCTTTCTTTTGTGCTTTTTTGTGGTTTCATTTGCATTTTTTCACATTTTTCTTTCTAGCTTGCTTTTTACACTTTATACTAACATGATTTCTTTTGCTCCTCTTTTTTTTCATTCTCTATTTCTCTTGTGACTCACTTTTTCTTTTGCTTTCTCTATCTTGTGCTCATTCAGTCTAACGTTCCTTCAGTGTTTTTTTATTTGTTCCTTGTTTTGCTCATTAGTTTTTTCTTCTTGTTTTTTCAAATTCTTTTTCTTTCTTTTTTGCTCTCTCTGTTTCTTTCGTTTTGATTCTTTTGAGTTTCTTTAGCTTTTTTGCTTTTCCTTAATTTTTACTTTTCTTACACTTTTTTTCTCTGCTTTTTTTCTTGTATATTTGTCTCTTTCTTTTGCTTATTCTTTCTTTGCCTTTTACTAATTTTTTGCTGTTTTTTTGTATCTTTATTTGGCCTATGGTCAGCCTGTGAGATCGCCGATACACGATATTATCGTGCTAATTTATGCAATTATTTACTTAGTTTCATTGCGAGAAAGTGAAACTAATAGCCCCTCTTTAGCCTATTTGTTTTATTTTGCTTTATATTTTTCATTCTTTCTGTCACATTTTCTTTCTTTGCTCTTGTCACTCACATATTTAAGTGTATGCTGTGGTGTACAGTAACAGCAGAGTGACTCTTTGTTTATACTATCAGGCGTATGTCATAGAGCTTATTGGAAATGGATACTTTATGAGCGAGAAGGGGATGGCATCACTATTGCTTTTTGTGGTGTGTAATGTAATTGACGTGTGCGCATGAAATGCAGAGTGTGTGTGTGCGTTTGTGTAAAATGGGAGTGGGAGAGATCATTAAGCTGTCAGGCCCTTGAGCAGAAGGCTGTAGATATTGCCGCTATAATTCACTGGGGTTGTGGATTGGTCTACTCTGTAGGTTCCCAGTGGGAAAGCCCCTCAGCGCAGCATGCAGCCTGTAGTTTGAAATGCAATTATTTACTTAGTTTCATTGCGAGAAAGTGAAACTAATAGCCCCTCTTTAGCCTATTTGTTTTATTTTGCTTTATATTTTTCATTCTTTCTGTCACATTTTCTTTCTTTGCTCTTGTCACTCACATATTTAAGTGTATGCTGTGGTGTACAGTAACAGCAGAGTGACTCTTTGTTTATACTATCAGGCGTATGTCATAGAGCTTATTGGAAATGGATACTTTATGAGCGAGAAGGGGATGGCATCACTATTGCTTTTTGTGGTGTGTAATGTAATTGACGTGTGCGCATGAAATGCAGAGTGTGTGTGTGCGTTTGTGTAAAATGGGAGTGGGAGAGATCATTAAGCTGTCAGGCCCTTGAGCAGAAGGCTGTAGATATTGCCGCTATAATTCACTGGGGTTGTGGATTGGTCTACTCTGTAGGTTCCCAGTGGGAAAGCCCCTCAGCGCAGCATGCAGCCTGTAGTTTGAATCTTTGTGTGTATGTATATGGGTGTGTATGGCATGAGGTTGTGAGATTTCTGCTCTGTGTTCAACAGAAAAGTCCTTCATTGTTGTGTTTGGCACACTGCTGACATATCACATGCTATTTTCTTTCTAGTGTGTTTGCGTGTTTGTGTCTGTTAAGTGAGTGTATTCTCCTTCTGGTGTGTTTGGGTCTGCTGGTGCTGGTGTGCGTGCTGTGTGATTGATGCACTGCATCCTCAGTAGTGTATTCTGCAGATTTTTGTCTGTATAATCTCCTTCGCCTGCTGTTTTTTTCTCACTCTTTTAGAGATCCAAAATAACACTTACTGCTCATACTTCACATCAGCATAGGAGACTGACTTACCACAACAGTACAGCACAGTTTGGTGTAGTGTTGTGAGTGGGTGTTGGTTAAATCAGGCCTCTGTTCGGATGTGTTCTGATCACCACAGGATGTTAATTTCCGCAAAATATAGTCTCCGATTTTCTCTTGTGCTCTCAGAACTTTGACCCTGCTGTATTTATCTAAGGAGCTCTGGTTTGGTGCGGAAAGTGATGAGAAATTAATTATTGGAGGTGTTTCTTTCACAAAGGTTGTCTTGCTTCATACTCTGTTTGTCTTTTTCACACTTGGTTTTGTTACCATCCTGTTTTGACATCTTAGCCTGTAATGTTTGTTTTATTTATTATAATATTGCTTTTGACAACAGCTAGCTATCTTATGTGTGGGACAAAATCTGTTTTGTTTTTCTGCATACTAATAAGTCCAACACAGCAACAATAGCAATGTTTCCATCCACCTTTTTTAATGCGCTTTTTGGGATATCACATAAAAAAAAACGCTGAATGGAAACGATAAGATGCGCATAAATTCTAAAATTGCACATAAAAAACTTATGCTTTCAACTGAGTTGGATAAATATTATATCCAGTGCATCACAAATCACTTTGCGCGATGGGACAGCATAACTGGACTAAACAGTGGACCGATCTCATTACACAGCATCTGAAATGTTGTTTTGAATGGAAACAGTGCTTTATTTGCAAATGTTTTATGCAATATTCAAATTTTGTGCATAAATTCACAACTATTGGCTCAACTAGTGGTGTGAGTTTGGGGCAGGACTATCTGTTTTTTGACCAATGGCAGAATTTTTTCTCTTTATTTTTCCTATTCTTTGTGGTGCCACTAGTACTAGGACTGTCACGATTATGAAATTTGGCTGACGATTAATTGTCTAAAAATAGTCACGGTTATTGCGATTAATTGTCTGTTTTAGGGCTTGGCGATTATGCCGATTATCGCGATTAATTGTCAGTTATGTATGGCTTTCATTATATAATTGGGATTAATTTAAGGTTTCAGTAAGTACTTATGATGTTATCTTTTAATCTTTTTTGAGTTATTATTTTGCAGTGTAAGATTACATAGAGTATTCCAAATTCTAAGAATCGGCCAATACCGATCCAACACCAGCGCTATTTTTTTTCTACACCACTATAGAATATCAATACTGTGTTTGTGGAACTAATGGTCACTCTTTTTTAAACACTTTGTTAAACACAATCCACTAAATATTTTCCCGATTTTATCGATTAATTTGAATTTATTATTTTGCCACGATTGTATTTTTTAGAAATCGAGGAATCGCAATTTTCAATAGAATTATAACCAAATGTTAGAATTAGACACTTTGACAATATGCCGGTGATAACAGTAAAGAGAAAAGAACGATCCAACCTCATGTCGGCGCACGTGTGACGCGCTCTGTGAAGGACCATAAATATAGGCTAAGAGCCATTCACACAGAATGCGCTTTTGTGTTGACAAAGATGCAACGCGGGCAGTGGAATAGGTAAAACATGCAAGAAGATGGGAGTGAACTTATTTTAAATTGAGCACAGTGTTTTTAAAAAGCTGTTTCATGCATGAGACGGTGCAAGAGACGCGAGCGCAACAGTCCAACACATCCATGTTTACACAGAAAAAACAATGGAAAAGCAGCGCAATCGAATAAAAAAACCTGTAAAGAACTACTACTGTATGTCTGATATTTCATGTTTGCGACATAAGCTTCCAGTACACCAAGACAACAACAACAAACAGACAATAAAAAATAAGATGAGAATAAAAAAAAACATATATGTAAATATAAATAGACAAATATCGAAAAATTAATTGAAAAATAAATAAATTGTATGTACAGTTGTGCTATAGCTGATAGAATGGAATAGAATAGAATGAGATGCAGGGATGTACTTAGGATGGAGGTGGTAACAAATAAATATAAGGTTATTGCACATTTTTATTGCATAATGTGGGGAACATTTAACTGTTCATGAGGTAGATTGCCTGGGGGAAGAAACTGTTCTTGTGCCTGGCTGTCCTGGTATTTGCGGCTCTGAAGC
>NW_015655381.1:187932-199259 GCF_001515625.1 Sinocyclocheilus rhinocerous
TGAACCAAACCAGACAGTTATTGAAGTGCACAGGACAGACTCAGTGACGGTTTCAGCAGCTCCTTGACTTTTGAGATTTTCTAAAATAATTTTCTTATTATTATTTCTGAACACATAATATGTATAAGACAAGTTTGTACAATATGTAGTTGTAGTTTTTGCATCTTTTCTGCAAAGATATTTAACAAGTGATTTGTTTAACATTTACATCATGTTGACAACTTCATGTGTGCTGCACTTGAAATAGAATTTTCTTTAACTAGAGGGTTAATAAAGAAAAAGTAACTTGAATCATGTTGTAGTTACATTTTCAAGTTGACTAGTTAAAAATTGTAAAAATTCGAGAATCGGTCAAACATTCTCGAAAAATCGAGATTTTAATTTTTTGCAAAATCGCCCAGCCCTAATTTCCTTCAACCCTAAAACACAACACAGCCACACTGCACATGTGTTTTCTTAAAGCGAAGTGGAAATTGCACACTTAATCTTGAACTGTGTCTTTACCTCTTTCTTTGTACTTTGGTTTTCTTGTCTTGTTCTATGTTTTTCTCTCAATTGGCCAGTCCAGGAACACATGGGGAACTGAAAAACAGGACAAAGTGAATTTTTGAGGATGTAATTTCTGAATGTGGGCTGTAAACAACTCATTAGTGGGCACATACTGGCATCAGAACCTACCAGTACCAGATGGGCACATACACTCCTGCAGTCGGGATGTGTGCTTGAGCTGGGCACCACCCACTGGGGGATTCTCACCCACACATCTGTGCTTCCAACAGCAGTGTTAGGTTCATACTTGGAACCAATTTTTATTTATTTATTTATTTTTACATAAATTAAGCTCCACTTAGTCACAAAATAAAGCACTATGTAACATAGTTGCTGAATGGGTTATCTGATCTAAGAAGTGTTGATTCTGCGTATGATCATTCAAATATCAAAATATTTAATTTATCTTTATCAGCATCACAGACAAAAGAAAATGTTAAAATATGTCTTGAAAAATGTTCATCCATATAATGAACGTCAGTGGGGTCCAAATTAGGTTCTTCAAAATACCTTCTTCTGTGTTCTATAGAGGAAATAAAGTCACAGGTTTGGAACGACATAAGTCAATAAATACAATATGACAGAATTTGGGTGAACTATCATTCTAAGTTTGCTTTATAATGGATAATTCACTTACATCATCTGCCATCTTGGATATATGCAGTGCAGCGAGCTCAATGAAAATGTGGCCCTTGGTAATTTTAGTTGAAAAATGCTGTACTGAACTTATTGCCACTTAATCAGAGCTAGATGCTGTGTAGACCATACATCCTGCTGAAACTGCATATGCATCAGCACCTTAAATGACATAAATGTGCTTGTCCTGCTTGCTCAAGTTCCTCAGATGTAGAGTGCAACTAGTTAACAGCAATAACAACAAAAAAATGCTTTGTATGTTAATACTTCTAGATAGAGAAATGTAATGATTTTTCTTTTCTTTGATCATCTGTTTGTTATCTCATTCCTGCCTGATGGAGAAAGAAAACTATCACTTAGAAGGAATAACAAGTTAGACATAGAGGAATGGAGGAGAGCGAAAGACATTGCTGAAGCTATGCCAGTGTGTTATCAGAGCTAATGATCTGCGAGCTGATCTCCTGTAGTCCATGCAGTCAGTGTTGATAGTATCTTCTGTTCACAAACCCATCAATTTAATGCATCCTTGCTGAAAAAGCATACAAAATAATCTTACTGACCCCAAACTTTTGAACAGTAGAAGTTATAGATCATAATTTCTCCCTTTGTATCCTAACCAGATTGGCTGTGATTTAGTTGCTTTTTGCAGTATTTCTCTTTCAGTGGGTTGTGTCATAAAAGTTAAGAGAAAGTGTTATACCTATTCAGTGTAATCTTGCTCTTTTCTCAGTTCTTTTTGTTTAATGCAGATTCAGTCCACAATCTCTCTTTGAAAATAAATAGAATATAGTGGGACTATGAGAACTGAAGAGAATGAATTCATGTGAACTGATAGATAATGTGTGACAGTATATTTTTGTTCTTATTGCGTGCGCTTCTCTTTCCACTATCAATTCTGCTGACCAGGCAAGGCAGATATTTCCCTTTACGATTTGCACAGTATTTTCCCTTTTTTTTTTTTTTTTTTACCGTCATTCCTTGTTATTAAGAATGTAATGTCTGGCTTTTAGTGACCTAAAAGGTTTTTCTTTGTCAGGGAATGGGTTTAACTTCCATTTATGGGAAGTTATGGCTTTGTTGGTATTTCAGGTCAGTTGTAGTGTATATCCTCAGTTTAGCTAGCTTGGAAAGCTCTTAGTAAGATTTTAGGGGCAAGCCCTTTTTAAGTCATAAGCCAAATAAACTAAAAAGAGCTTGATTTGAGTAACCTTTTAGTGTTCGTCTAGTTCAGTGTTAATAAATCCTAACAGTATGATCTGAAAAGACAGAAATCAACATGAAATGTCATTCGCAACCCATTTTACTTAGTCTGATGTACTTCCAATTAAAACAAGATATTCAATAAGGAAAAAAAGTTAATTGAAATGTAAGATTAGTCAAATAAGCTGAAAATAAAAGTTGTTTTAGGTTAATAAATAATGTGCCTTGTTGAATCATGAACAATTAGACCTGGAATGTTTATAAAGAATGTAATTGGGGTCAGCTTTGCTTTCATGTTGATTTTGAAATCATAAGCAGGAGAGCATTATGGAGGAGGTGTAATGAAAAATGAGTTGGCAAATCTGGTCTGGAGAGGGACTAAACCATAAAAGTTGTCTGCGAGCTTTGATGTGGTGCTACAGTGTGAGACAACGAGAGAAAAAGTGAGTGGAGGGAAAGAGAAACGCGAAAGAATGCCACACATGTCGATGAACTTGCTACGGGGGAATGTGTGTGTGGTCTGATGTCATGATTCACAAATTCATTCTGTCAGTTTCTGGCCTGTCTGACTTCCCCTCTACAACCAGTTTCTGTCTGCGCTCTAGTTTCCACAGTTACGATACATCAGCCTTCTATTTCAACTGACTGTTATCGTTACATCACTGTTCTATCCTAATAATAACTCTCTGTCCTGTTTTATTTGCAAGTTCTTTGAAATATTCCATCATGGTTCAGCAGATTGACTTTTGTTCTTTTGTTCATAATTTATTTGTGTCATGTTTTCTTTTTTTTTTTTTTTTTTACCGTCATTCCTTGTTATTAAGAATGTAATGTCTGGCTTTTAGTGACCTAAAAGGTTTTTCTTTGTCAGGGAATGGGTTTAACTTCCATTTATGGGAAGTTATGGCTTTGTTGGTATTTCAGGTCAGTTGTAGTGTATATCCTCAGTTTAGCTAGCTTGGAAAGCTCTTAGTAAGATTTTAGGGGCAAGCCCTTTTTAAGTCATAAGCCAAATAAACTAAAAAGAGCTTGATTTGAGTAACCTTTTAGTGTTCGTCTAGTTCAGTGTTAATAAATCCTAACAGTATGATCTGAAAAGACAGAAATCAACATGAAATGTCATTCGCAACCCATTTTACTTAGTCTGATGTACTTCCAATTAAAACAAGATATTCAATAAGGAAAAAAAGTTAATTGAAATGTAAGATTAGTCAAATAAGCTGAAAATAAAAGTTGTTTTAGGTTAATAAATAATGTGCCTTGTTGAATCATGAACAATTAGACCTGGAATGTTTATAAAGAATGTAATTGGGGTCAGCTTTGCTTTCATGTTGATTTTGAAATCATAAGCAGGAGAGCATTATGGAGGAGGTGTAATGAAAAATGAGTTGGCAAATCTGGTCTGGAGAGGGACTAAACCATAAAAGTTGTCTGCGAGCTTTGATGTGGTGCTACAGTGTGAGACAACGAGAGAAAAAGTGAGTGGAGGGAAAGAGAAACGCGAAAGAATGCCACACATGTCGATGAACTTGCTACGGGGGAATGTGTGTGTGGTCTGATGTCATGATTCACAAATTCATTCTGTCAGTTTCTGGCCTGTCTGACTTCCCCTCTACAACCAGTTTCTGTCTGCGCTCTAGTTTCCACAGTTACGATACATCAGCCTTCTATTTCAACTGACTGTTATCGTTACATCACTGTTCTATCCTAATAATAACTCTCTGTCCTGTTTTATTTGCAAGTTCTTTGAAATATTCCATCATGGTTCAGCAGATTGACTTTTGTTCTTTTGTTCATAATTTATTTGTGGTTCATGGTCGTGCAGAAATGCGTGTGTACTAACAATCCTCACGAAATGACTAAAACCACTCAGACCTCTGGAGTTTGGTTACATTGTATCATCCATGTGTTTGTGTGTGCGGTACTGGAAATTTAAAATGTATCAGAGCTTGTTCCTCGCAGGTTTCATCTCTCTTTTTTTTTTTTTCTCAAAAGAAAGCATAAAAAAAAAAACATTCAACATTCACACAGCTCTGTTTTTTAAAAATGATACCACGTCAGCTATTCAAAGCATATGGTAAGCTTACTATGAGTATGGCGAGTCATCCGAACAGATATAGATAAAGCTTTTGCAAAGTAGGATTCGTAGTTCAAAGTTAGCGTGAGGATAGTGGACGGGGCTGACAAGCTTCATTATTGTGCTTTGCTTTGGCTCTGTGTGGATTTAGGGGTTTAATCAGAATTCATAATCATGCCGTTGTCCGTGGACTGTAGCTGGTGGTAAACACAAAACATATTCCTAATGGCTTTTGGAGGGTCACATAAAGGGCGTTCTGAAGGCATAGCAACATAAAATTCCCTCTCTTTAACTCGGGTCTTTTTGAGTAAAACATGATGTATGAACCATATCTGCTCCTACGGATGGTTAAAAGAGATAGTGGATCTATATCCTTGTATGTGATACTGTTTAGACATTGTGTCATAATTGAGTGTGACGTTAGAGTAGCTCTCGCTCTGATTAAATCTGATTTGTTACAGAGGTATAAAACCAATAATGCACAAAGACACTTTTTTCATGAGTGAAATATCAATTCATATATTGATAAACAGATAACACATTTTAATGAATGAATTATGCAATATTGGTCAGTTAATTGCATATATATACCAGTAGTGCTGAGAAAAACACCCTAATAAACATAATTAAAAAAAAGACGGACATTACTTTGGCAGACAAGCAAAGCATTGAATAGGAAAAAGTGGCTCTAGAAGTCCATATATTGTTTGTTTTATGTATATATAATTGACAATAAGCATGTAATTGGCCTGCAGTCCATACCAGTTCATTTTACAATTCAGTTTGTCATTCTGTCAGTCGTGTTGTCAAAATTCCTCATTACCAAATTTACATATGGGTAAAGGGGCATAATTATGTAAATTTTTATCGCATATTTTATAAAATAATTAATCACACTAGATTAAAATGTTAAATTGGCATCCCTAATTATAATAGTCATTAATATTAATATTGTATTTGCATAAGTCTTTAACATTTCATGATATTTGCAACAAAATATGCTCCTAATAAAGTTACTGTGGCATTACAACATTGCAGAGAAGAGTTTGGAGTGAGCTATAAAGTTTTCTAGTTATGCAATGTGCAAGTCTTACTTCATGTATAAAATAACAATTTTTTATTATATTTTACTATCTATTATTCTATTAATATCTATGTTGACAACAGTTGTGCTGCTTAATATTTTTGTGGAAACGGTAATACTTCTATAATACACACATATGGTTTGAATCAAGTTTTTAAACCTCAGATTTTAAACCTCTGTTTTTTTTATTGCATCCTATTTTGACCTCTGCATCATGGTTTGTATTATGGAATCCTTGGTAATTCTTTGGCCTTTTAAATAATTGTATAGCAATAGATTTTCTAAATTAAACCTTAATAGTGAGAGTGATTTAAAGCAGCTGAACTGCCACCTGCCCGAAAGAGGTGTAGATGGGCGTAAGTGGCCTGTCCCAGCTGGGCTTGTGGAGAAAGACTGATGAAGCATCTCCGAATGGTTTATTTTTGGGTTGTAAAAATGATTAACGTCCACTTTCTTTAGTGGAATGAATGATTCTAGGTGAGGAGGTTCAGGTTGTGGTGTTCTCTGATTGGCTGTTTGTTTGAGTTTGAGAGATGAGGGGGCGGGCCAGTGCACTCATTTCTCTAAATCCTCTTGGGGGTCTCAGTCAGAGCACCTGAGCAGCCCCACCCCCAGAGGTCTGCCGTCATTATGATACACTTCACAGGGACCGAAATTAATGTTAATGATCTTAAAGGTGTCAAAGCGCACCTAATTGATTACCATGGTAACATTTGTGTGGCTGGCAGTTGGTATCAGCACATGCAAGGTACAGACAAAAGACATCTCTGAATTTTGATGTCACCGTGCATTGTGAGCACAACAAATCAATTTGCACTCAGACGGAGTCTTGATTTGTGGGCAAAGTTATTTGCATTTTGTAATGCCTCTGGAAACCCCAAAAAGCAATTAGGGACAAATTTAGTCCGCAAATGTCAAGCCAACTAATAGACCAACCCCGAACAAACATGCTGGATGTTACATTGGCAATTAATGAGACATTTTTAGCATTGAATGCGTGTCTTTAGGACGGACTGTGGACATCTGTCCAATAGTAAGTCATTACGGTTGAAATGCCATTTGCGTGTTTTGAGTGCGGGAGGTTGAATGTGCTCATCTATCTTCTCCCTGAAGTTAACGGCTTTGCACTGAATAGTATGAAATAAGTCATTTGTTATTTAGGAAAAACAGAGAAAGTGAAAGAAGACCATGAAGGGTTTATACCCAGTTCAACAGTACCAGGGATCACTTTAGTCTCTTTTCTTTCTTTTATAAAGAGCATTCCCTCAAGCTTATTTTTAAGTATTTGCATTCCGTCAAGTTTCAGGTGTTTAAAACCCCACTTTTTTACCTCCTGTCCCATGATGCTCTTTGTTTGTGTCTTGTGGCGTGATTTCAGATTTGGATCAGGTTGTTTATCCAGACGTTTCAGACACTTCCAGGAAATGGCACATTTTGAACAGTTAGTTTAATGATTTGTTTGTCAAGCTGTTTGTTTTTTTTCCACTAATAGCGGAGAACTTCACAGAGATATTTCAATTTATTTCAGTCATTGCAGATTTGTCACATTATGGTTAAATAATTGGCAAATATATATAATATAATGCTGTGTTTAGCAGGAACAAATGGATCCGTTTATCAAAAAATGGTCCATCTGTAGTTATATTTGGCTGTGGAGTCGGCTGGTAAACACACAGCAGATGATTTTGTTGGATATATGGAATGTGTCCGGCTGAGAATGTCCATTACGAGGTCTTCACTCACTCTTGCTTGAACACACACAAAGACACTCCATCTTTCGTGCCAGGATTAGGCTTGTAACAGAGAACAGAGTGCTAGCAGGACTCAAATGAACTGAGAGCAGCTGAGATGGAGGGAGATTCATGCTTGACTTCTTTCTCCATTTGTTTGCCCCCTTATTTCACATCAAGTGACATGAATCTCCACCGTCATGTGATGTGCTCGCTGGAACAGACACGGACAGCAGAGCAGTGTAGGTTTGTGCTGAAGGCAGTGGCATACATTAGCACTTTATTTTGCTCATGTAAATGCTCATACTGAGTATTTGCACAGAAACTAAATCATACAATATGTTATGAGTGATTTTTGTTTTTATTAGTGGCATACAAGGGCTTATGAATGAAAGACTTAAGAATGTGAATGTGTCCTACTATCTGCCAAATCCTTTTAGAAAATGTAAACTAGAATTTGGAAATACTTCATGAATAATGTATTTTCAAAACATTGTTTTGAAACAAGTCAGGCTCATTTTTCATCTTGCTCTGACGCAGACTGTATAAATGTTTGCAGGTCTCAGTTTGAAACTAAAATATTGATCTAAAATTAACATTTGTCAGTTCATTAGATGAGGAGTATAAGATTTTCAACCTTATATGGTTAAACTGCTAGTCTATAAGTGGCTCAGAGGTATAGACGTCATGTCGGATTTATGACACTATTACGAGGTATTTTAGAAAAGCCTTTATTGGTTTAATCTTTAATCACAGATTGCATCAAATCGTCTGAGACGCATGCTTAGGAGGAAGATTTGTAATGAACCACCTGTGAGATTACTTGGCTAAACAGTTTATTAGTCAGCATGCACCAGTAATTAAATAAGCTCTAATCAATCATTAAATACTCAACTCTAATTAGTGCTCATTTAGATTGAATTAGGAAAATAAAAAGCATGGTTGTCTCTGAAAATGGTCTCCTCTGGATAAGAAAGGATTTGTCACAGTAACAGTGACAAATGTAAGGCCTGCACTGTAAAAAATGATTGTGATTTTAACAGTAAAAGACTGTAAAAATGCTGCAGTAAAAACCTGTTAACTGGTTAACAGTAAGTTTCCATACTATATTCGGTGAATAAATGTAATTACATTTAATGTAATTTTTACAGTAAAATACGGTTAAAAATACAGTTTTTGGAAGTGAAAAAGAAAAAGCCATTGTATAATTTACAGAGAAAAACTGTAAATTGACACTCCCAGAATTCCCTGCATGACAATTCATATTTGATGTCCACCAGTTTTTGGTGGTTATCAGTGCATTACAATGGTTCAAAACAGATATTAGTACTTCAGTATGTTGGTTTATTAACATTACATCAGTTAATGAAATATGGTATTTTATTATGAATTTAAGTTAAGTCTGTAAAACCTAAAATGTTGCTACCATATTTTTTACGGGGACACACTAGACAATTTTCAAATCTTAAACGATTTTAAAACCATGGGAGACCACAGACATGAAGACAGTTCAACTGATTTTTAGCCTTAGAATCCTCTGAATGCACACACTAGATGACTCGACCAGATCGCGAGACCACACACTTGATGATTGTAGGAACGATTTCACAGTGACACGTGATCTCATGGACACTCGTGAGATCAAACGTGACTAGAGAAGAAAAACAAATAGAGGACAATCAACGTTGTCAGCTGGCTCTCCTGGCGTGCGTTCTGTTTCACAGTGAAAAACAAAGTATAACAAAGAATATGGGTGATGTTCTCTGCGTTCATGGCATGTTTGTGGCTGCCAAGTTTCAGCTATAGAAGCACGCAACATCCGGTAGGTGACGCTTGCTCGCTCTCATTGGCTATCGCGGGTATCACGTCAGAGGCAGCCCGTTAAATATCAAACATGTTAAATAGATAAATAATCGTAATGACACCACACAATAGAGAATTTTTTGGACAAAAAATCGTTTGCGACAAGCCGCGAATCAGGCCACACCCCCCGATCGTTCGGGGATGCAAATCGGGCTTAAAATCGGCCTTAAAATCGTCTAGTGTGCGGCCAGCCTAACTTTCTGGTTACAGCATTTTTGATGGCAAAATTCTCAATATTACCTCATAATATATTATCTTAATAATATGAGATTCGTTAGAAAAAAAAATCGCTAAGCACAGATTAACTTTAATTAATGATTTAATGATTTGACCAATTAATGATTTAATGAGACATCTGTTGCTGAGTGTGTAATTTTTCATGTATTTCTTTCAATTTAAAAATACCTCCTTTTCTAGGTTAATATTATATAAATTTATATATGTAATTATATAAATATAGAACAACTACAAGCAAGCTATTTGTAGATTTAAGCAACACTGTCTCAACCAATGGTGTGCGTTTGAGGTTAGGGTTAGGTGTTAATTTTGTCAGCCATTTTTAAATTTAATCTTAGTCTTTTAAATTAGCCTTAGTCTTAGTCCTGTGTTAAATGTTTTAGTTATTATTAGAGATGCACCAATTGCAATTTCCGATTTTTTGTTAGTGTGATCTGCCGATACCGATTTTTGCCGATTCCGATTTTCTTTCTAAGAACTATAATTGACAGCATATACAAACAAAAATCTACTTTTCTTCAACGCAAAGTTTTATTTTCATAAAAAAACATAAGTAAAAGGTCAGTAATAAAATAAGATCAAATAAAAAAATTGCAAACAACAGCACAAATAAATGCAATAGAATAAAGAGAGCTATGAAACTAAGTTTTTCAGGTTAAGTAAGTTTTTATTCAGTTAAGAAATACTACAGAAATGAAAGTAATCAAATGTGTAGTTTGTTTCTCCAAACTTTGAGTCCATAAATTACACTGAGCTCCCTCACTGTCTGATCAACTCTTCAAAGCCTGCTATAGCGGCGGCTTTTCCCGGTTATCTGGGCTTTTATTGGTCCCTTTTCCCGGTTATCTGGGCTTTTATTGGTCCCTTTTTCCCGGGCTTTTTTTGGTCCCTTTTTCCCGGTCTGTAGTCTTCATTGTAAAAATTAAATACAGATTAATGCTTACCTTTAAAGTTATAAAACGTATTCAGTCAAGATCAGAAAATAATTTTCTTTGTCTTTTGTTCTTTGATTAACATGACAGACAGCAGCAGGGATAGTGGACTGCGGTCCCTTTAAGAGTTTATCCACGGACCCAATATTACTAATACAAGTACTATTTAACCGGAGCGAATGAGACGTGTGTGAGAGAGGAGTCGTCGTCGGAGAGAAGAGAGCGAGAATGCGCGGCTGACGTTATTGCCTGTGCCGCTGGTAAGAAAAGGATTGGCTCGAAATCGGAAAGAAGTGAGACTGACCGACCGATCACCGATCCGGGCCGATCATGAGGAAAATCGGCCGATTCAGATCCCTGGCCGATCGATCGGTGCATCTCTAGTTATTATCATAATTATTAACCATGTCCTGTTTTTGTTTAGTAAAGTTTTAGTCTACTAAATGGCTGAGCATTTTAGTCTAGTTTTAGTCAATGAAAACTTTTTCCTCATGCTGTATAATGGTTAAACTGATAAAAAAATATTTTATAATCGCAATGATTGTTGCCATTTGAGTTTTTTTTCTTCTTCACATTTCAAGTATTGCACTTTAACCAACAAGCACCAAGAGAATGTGGACTCATACAAATGGTTCATTTTACCACATCTAGTGTACTGATTTATTATAGGATATTTAATATAGAATTTAAAGGAGACATATTATGCCCCTTTTTACAATATGTAATATAAGTCTCTGGTGTCCCCAGAATGTGTTTGTGAAGTTTCAGCTCAAAATCCACAGATCATTTATTATATCATTTTGAAAATGCCTATTTTGAGTGGAAGCAGAAGCAGAAGCAGAGCTGCTCCATTACAGCTCGTACCTGCTAAAAACAGTTGTTTTGGTTCTGATTACCATGTTTATCGTGCTGAAATCAAGCGTTTTAAACCATATGAGTTTAAACTTCTGATATATGGTTTTCTGAGTGCACACGGGCAGAAAGCGGCTGTCACAGCATGCGAGTACTAAACTAAGTTC
>NW_015655381.1:199372-209077 GCF_001515625.1 Sinocyclocheilus rhinocerous
TTAAAGGAGACATATTATGCCCCTTTTTACAATATGTAATATAAGTCTCTGGTGTCCCCAGAATGTGTTTGTGAAGTTTCAGCTCAAAATCCACAGATCATTTATTATATCATTTTGAAAATGCCTATTTTGAGTGGAAGCAGAAGCAGAAGCAGAGCTGCTCCATTACAGCTCGTACCTGCTAAAAACAGTTGTTTTGGTTCTGATTACCATGTTTATCGTGCTGAAATCAAGCGTTTTAAACCATATGAGTTTAAACTTCTGATATATGGTTTAACCTTTTTCACGTTTCCTTGGTTGGTAGATGCACCGGGGACCTGATTATAGCACTTAAAACCTGGAAAAGTCAGATTTTCATGATATTTCACCTTTAATATCAACGACTTGGATATTATAGGCTATTTAATGCACTCTCTCTACATTATGAAAACTGGTAAAAACAAACAAAAACATTATAACTTCCTTTAAAAGTAATACCAAATTGCAATAATGTTTATCTATTAAAACAACAGCGGTTGTGCATTTATTCAGCAACCACAATTGCAGACAATATAGTTGAGATCTCATGGCAGAACACCGACTGGCTGAATGACACTTTCATTTAAGCAGAACATCTAACATGGAGATCGCTGAACTTCAGCTTACTTGTTTGTCGGTGTTTTCAGATCATCGTCGGTGCTTCTGTAATGAAGAGCAAGCGTGTGCACATGGTTGCCAGATTGCTAAAATTAAGCAGTGCACCGGGCAGAAAATGTATCCTTTTAACAGAGAAGCTCTGATTTGGGGTTTTGAACTCTTGATATCTGGCAACCACACTCATGAAAGCTTGCGTAGTAGAGGCGTGCACAGCAGTCCGCATTCCGCAATAATATTTTGTATCCTTTTCTTTGTGACGCTGGTGGCGCAGAAACTAAATACATTACTAAATTACATCTGTAAATAAACTTAAATCATATTTTTAGACCATCCCTAATGATTTGCTTTATTTTTAAAGGGGTCATATGATGCGATTGAAATTTTTCCTTTCTCTTTGAAGTGTTACAAGCTCTTGGTGCATAAAGAAGATCTGTAAAGTTGCAAAGACTAGCCCGGGGTCGTCTCATGTGGTTGCCGCAAGCCCACCGGCTGCTCCTTTGTCGAATCCACCAGCTGTTCCTCACTCTAGCCGCAGGCCTCCGCTCACTCAAGGCCGCCGTGAGTGACGCTGTGTTTCGTTGTGAAACTGAAACTACTTTGTTTGGCCTTCCAAAAGAGGACACGACTTTTTATTTGTTCTTTAAATCCATCGCCCATGTTCAGGATTGTGCTTTTGTTTTGTCTTTTGTTTCCCGACACAACTAAAACTCTTCTGTCTTTGTTAGAGACTCTGTCCACTCCCCAGTTGGTGCTTCCATCCAACTTTCAGCGTTGAGAGAGTTTAAAGCCACACGGCTTAGTCAGCTCCGCTAATGGATAGAGTACATGGAGGACTGCCCAGCCTTATCAGCTCTTGACCATGCTGTTAAACTCATGCTGCTCCAGCTGTCCGACCATGGGGACGTCTCTCCATGCATCTATCATTAATTACTCAGACTCAGGAACAAGGAAAACTCCACATGCCTGCTGTGTGAACAATGGTTGGCCTTCTGTATCCTGCGTGAGCCGCACCAGGCACTAATTGTAGCTTGTGGGATGTTTTATCTCCAGCACACATGGCTGGGGGTTAACGTTGACTATCACAGGTTAGAACAAGATAATTCTGAGTAGACCGCGCACTATCTGTAGTATTTTGTTATTCATACACCCACAACATCCCTCTTTATGAATTCCCTTGACCTCTTGACTGCATTGCAACTTTAAGCTACACAATTTGCATGATTCAATATCCAATTAAACTACCAATGATTCCCTACAGTCAGCATGCTCTTGATTTAAGCCTCTTTCATAAGGTCTGACGGCTGATAGAAAGGACTTTGTGATAGAAATCTCTCCAATGTTCTGGATTATGAACTGAATTATGAGTCGCGTAGGAGGAAGCAGCATTTTTCAAGCCATTAATGTTTGATTTGGATACAGGAGGAGGTCAGACTCTGGGCACCAGTGCCAAGTTTAAAAATCTTCCTGTTGACTCAAGATAAACAGCTTATCCGACTGTACTGTTTCTCATTCCACTTGTCGAGGTTAATGATTTATAAATGAAGAATACACATCAGGGGCCTCGTGTATGAAACTTGATGTGGATTTCATCTGAAATGCTTTTATTGTTCAATCCGTACATATGCCTGAACCTGTGCTGAGTTCTCCTAGATTGTGGGAAATTTATTCCCTACGCATCTCACATGAACCATATATGGAGCTTAAAAATTTTGATTGTACACATAACCTCATCTATCCATATGTATATTGCCACCCATGCCTTTGATACCTACACAATTAATGGTAGTTTAACAACTAGGAAAATAGGAGATGATATTGATAGTTTCTATTCTATTTATAATCTGTTGTCTTGGATATTGATATTGTCTAAGAAATGTTTTAAAATCTTTGACATGAAAAAAAAAAATGTGTTCATGAGAAATTGTAAATCAGGCCTCATATGTTGATGGTCAGTGAATTTTTTATATATTTTTTTTTTATACAAAATGTCCAATGATTACTATATGGAACATAACAATACAGGGTTATCAGATTTGCTATTGAAAATGCATTAGAAGTAAGCAGTCTATTTCGAATTTGTATTAAATTAATCCACTTGTGGGTAGCGCATGGTTCAGTGCTAAGAATCTGACACAGGAGGAGAGTTTTTAGCTCTGTTTATTCAACTGGAGCTTCGTCGCTTTCTTCCACAAAAGCTTGAGTGGAAAATTCCTGTTCCAGAGTTTTACACAAAGCCAGAGCCCCTCGGTTCTCTTAATACCAGTGTTTGACACTACATCAAGGAGTTTTATACTTCAGAATATGGAGTTTGAGTGGTGCAGTCCGGAATATGTGGTCGAGGAGCAGGAGAAGGACGTAGATGCACAAATGTAAATTCCCATGAATTAAATTAATCCCACAGTCTCTAAATGTAGCTTTTAGCATCTGGGCATCTTAAAGGGATTTGGCAAGGTTCTGTAGTGTGTTTACAGTGCAGGAAGTGGATTAGTCAATGTGTTGTAGTACTTGAGTCAATTCCTGAGACGTCTGACTCGAGTCCAGCTCCCTGTGGAGTGATCAGTGCTGTTACCTGCCTGCTTTAGCACTCTCACTGATAATCTGCTCTGCATGCAGTAACACACTGACAAAGAGGCTCACGGTATCTTCTGAACCATCATGTCTTGAGCCCGTCTGCTCTCGGTCTCTCGCTGCCTCTCACTCTTTCCTAACTGTGCCGTCAGTTTGCTTCTCTACACGCAGAGTGTGGTTATTAACACGAGTGACAACTGCATTCAAACCCAATACACTCAGCTTTTAAATCTGTAATGCAGAAACAATTGCCATTGGCTGATTTGTTTTAGGACTGAATTCAGATGTTAAATACAGTTGTCACTCCTGTAAATAACCAAAAAGAGACACAATTATAGTGTTGTGTTACTGTTATAATGCTTTATACCAACTCAATATATTGATAAAAAACGTACCTTTAAAGGGGTCATATGATGCTGCTAAAAAGAACATTATTTTGTGTATTTGGTGTAATGAAACGTGTTTATGCGGTTTAAAGTTAAAAAAACACATTATTTTCCACATACTGTACATTATTGTTTCTCCTCTATGCCCCGCCTTTTTGAAACGCGTCGATTTTTACAAAACTAATCGGTCTGAAAAGCGAGGTGTGCTCTGATTGGCCAGCTATCCAATGCGTTATGATTGGCCGAATACCTCAAGTGTGAGACGGAAATGTTACGCCCCTCACATACTGTTGATGCCGTGTCCCGGCCGAAGCGATGATTCAAAAACATTAAAACCCATTACAAACGAAGCATTTTATAAAGAATATCTCTTTGGATTTGAGACTTTAGTCTTTGCAACTTTACAGATCTTCTTTATGCACCAAGAGCTTGTAACACTCTAAAGAGAAAGGAAAAAATGAAATCGCATCATATGACCCCTTTAAGCATTTAAGACAAGTTAGAGGTTATCCTAACTTTTTTCTAACTTAATTTGATAGTTTTTGAATTTTTGGAGTGAGTACGAAAAATTCCAAAACTTTAGAATTAAGTTAGCAAATAAGAAGAAAATAAGAATTGCATTCTTAAGAATACAAACCCTGGCTCTAAATGATTCTAACCTTTTTTTTTTCTATTGCCACATGTTTTATTATAAAATGTTTGCCCTTGTTTTGTTTGCTCATGTCCTGATAATACTCAAAATCCTCCAAATACAGTGGTGTGAAAAAGTGTTGGCCCCCTTCCTGATTTCTTATTTTTTTGTTGTGATTTATTAAGTGTATAAATTACTCCGATCATAATAGATACATTGTAACCTTTGTGGCTGAAAATGTTAGTGGTAAATGTGTTTTTAATGACTTGATTTCAGCCAGAGAGAGTGCAGAACACCAGTGATCATGAAAAAGTGAGCTGTAGAAATGGTGCATGGGGACTTTGTCTGGCTCACTGTATTGTTCATTTCATTTATTAGGATTCCTAAGGCTCAAGATGTTGGACAGGAGACTGTGAAGGGAAAATATTCTCAGGTTTTCCCCTCATAGCACTTTGAGAGATATTAAGTGTTGTATAAAAACGCTTGGCTCTGCAGTTATTTTACCATCCTTCTGAGACTCTGATAGAACAGGCCGGACTGGCACTCTTGTTTCCATTGACACCTTTGCTGTTTTGAGTTCAAACAGAGCCAGAGAGACGGGCACACCCTGACATTCCTCAAGCTGACTGTTCATAGACATTTCAGTGAAGGACAGCTCATGGAAATTTTCTCTTTCAATAAAGGCAGTGGAACTTTTGGCTGTATGTTGCTTTATTAACCGTTTGAACCTTCTCTTGCTCTCTTTTCCCCTTTTTTCCCCCCTAACACTTTTTCTGTTCTTTCTCTCTGCGGAAAGTATGTTTAAACACTGGCATCTGTGCCTGAAAATAATTAGCTGCAGCAGGTCACAAAAAATAGCCTCTACCGCTTTCAGCAGTTCTGTCACAGTCACACAGAGGGAACGAATGCACAGACTCTGGGCCATGCAAGGGTTAAAGTAGAGGTCTTGTCATCTGTGGGGTGTTTTCACTGGTCTTGTGCTTAGACCCTCAGGGAGTCAGAAGTTTGATCTAATTCACTAATTGCTATAATGTGCTGCTTTTGAAATGTATTCTCGCTCTCACTCTCGCTCTTAGTAATAGTACTCATTACATCTTATTAATTTCAAACCAATGTCATCACATGATATGACTACGTAAACAGAACACATGCAAGCAGACACAAAAGTTTTGAAAAGTGTAAACAAGAACTTTTAGAAGAATGACTAAAGCAAAGTGTATTTTCTTTTATTAAGGAACAATACCATTAGTCACATCAATGTTCAGTGAAGAAGAAGATAAATTGTATTTTTTACTTAACACTGATCATATTGATGTGTAACCATTCAAATAAAACTGTATTACTCTGTGGAATAATTTATTATTATTATTAATTAATTAATTAAGTTTGAAGATTATTTTTGATGCTGTAGCTATTTTAATAAAACTGTATTACTTGCTGTAATAATGAATTATTTATAAATAATATATATTTAATTATTTACTTTATTAACATTGAAGATTCATTATGTAGCAATATTTCACAATTTTTATAAAACTATTAATTTTGTGGAATAATGTATTGTATTGTTGTTGTTAATATTATATTATTACTACTACTGGTACTACTAACAACAACAGCAATATTGATGATGATGATTAGTAGTAGTAGTAGTAGAAGTAGTAATATAATATTATTAATAACAACAACAGCAATAATAATTGGAATAATATAATCTTGCTCCAAGTAATACAGTTTACTGGCTTAATTGTAGGCTATTTACGGGCGCTAAGCAATTTGGCATCAATATAAGCATTTTCGCATTAATATAAAATGTGTGTTTGTGACTTGCATTTAGAGGCTTAATTATGAACGCACTGAACAGCTCATCCAGTCAGAATTGAAAGCTTTAGACCTCTCTTTCATAAGGTGACCCTTAGAAAGTAAAGATTTAGTGTTCAGAAGGCCCTGGACCATGTTCTCGTGGGATGGGTTAAGGTGGGTCGAGCTGGAAACAATGCTAGCACTGAAGGATGTCCCTCAGGCTGTGGCACACTGCCATATATTGTACCGAAACATCTGCAGTGTCTCTCTCTACCGGATGAGTTAAAGAGTTTCTCATTGGGTAAAAAGAACGGCAGGTGATGCGTTATTTTATTTTTGTAGATCTTGCTATCTGGGCACTTGACTGTTGGTTTTTGTAGAGCATATTATTGACCCTGTTCCCTAAATGCTTGTTTTTATCCTGCTCTCTCTGTTTATCTGCAGTTTTTGAGGATTTTTGTAATCTTTATATATATACACTGTGTGTGTATATATATATGTATATATGCATGTGTATATATATATATATATATATATAAGTATATATGTGTATATGTATGTAAATTTGACACTTAAATAGATCTAAAACTTTGTTGTAAAACTCAGGTTGGCCAACAATATCCCGCAAAGTGACATACAGTAAATTTTACTGCACTTGAGCATTTCCAATTCGAAGAACTTAGTCAGCACTGAGCTGAATTTTCTGCTGGCTCTTTAAAAGCCCTGACTGTATATGGTGCTTTAACATAGTTTATGCAAGTCCAATGGGGCAATGTTCCCACCCACTACTAATTCATGTGAATTTCAGATTCATTGAGTAGTATGTCATTTGTAAGGCCATTTTTGCATTCTCAGCACTTATCAGAAGTCCTGCCTTCATCAAAAAAAGGAGTCAGTGAAAATGTTGTTGGAAATGGTCCTGTGATGAATGGCTAATGGCAGCCATAAATGGTGGTCCGGTTCCCTGTGTTGATGGTAATTTTAAGAAAAGCTTTTATATATTATTGTTTTCCTCTCAGCAGTTAAATGTTACTGCAATGAATCAAAAAGTGAAACTCAATTAGCATTTTATTTAATAATGGCATTTTAAAAAGTGCAAGAAAGGAAACAAAACTGCAGAATCACTGCAGTAGCACAAGAAAAGTCCCTTAAAGGCAAGTCAGATCACTCGGTAGCCCTCTTGGTAACAACTCTGAACGGCGATTTTCTATGTAAGCAGATAAGTAACATCATAATGCTCTGTTATTTTAGGACTGTTTATATGCTATTATAGTATTTATTAATATTTTGAATACGATTTTATTTTTAGATTTTAATTTTCTTATTATTAAAACTTCTTTTGTTTTTGCTTTTTAGTATTTCTAATTAGCTTTAATTTATTTTTATTTCAGTTTTAGTTTTACTAATTTTAGTATTTCGACTTAAACTTTTTTTTTTATTTCAGTTTCAGTGTCCAAGGCAAAATAATTTATTTTATTTTTTATTATTTTATTTTATTTTAGTCAACAAAAAGTATTTGAAATTTAGAGTTTAGTAGAGTTTAGTTAACTGTCACTCATCTACAACACTGCATGGTCATGCAACATTACATAAATATTGTAATACATAATAACTTTCTTTACTTTATTTAAAACTTTATATTTTTTCCTCGTACACTGTGGTGGGTGGGAATCAACAGTTTCTTTGAAAAGTTTTGGAGACTTATGGTGTGTATATGCTATATTGTAACAGTTGGTTCGCTATCTGATATGACTGGTCTGTTGTTGGGGCCGGACGATCATCTTTGCCGGTGATTACAGCCTGCTGCGTTCCTAATCAGACCGAAAGGAAAGAGCTCTCATCTGATAGGGAGATGGACGGCCTTCACAATAGCCTCACCGTCAAAACTACGGGCCCTTGTTTCTGTCTCACTCAGTCTGTCTCTTAGCATAATTAGAAGTGAAGGTTAAGGACATAAGACGGCACAGGAGATCGGCCCGAGAGATAACCCTCTATTTCCTCCCTCTGCTTGTCTGATAGGCGGGGTCAGATCCTGGCATGTGAGGCATGTGTTGTCGGAGAGGGGAGGGCGGTTATATAAACTCAGGATCGCTGCCCTGGGTCTCAGCTGCCCTGCTTGAGCAAATGGGTATGACATTACCACAGACCCCATGTCTCTCTTGCTTAGAAATGTTTTCATGTGTGCGTACGGCTCTCCCGTGTCCTCTTAACACGCCATGCGGAACGTTACCGAGTGCAGTCAGATGGTTTGCATGACATCACAGAGAAAATAACATCTTGTCTGACTGTGTCAGAAAGCTTTAGCCTAGAAAAATACTCCTCAGCGCTTCAGCCAAAGCACACGGACCGGCCCTCAAAGGGTGATGCAGTGATTCTTATTCTTCATATGACTGTTCTTGTAATGAAAACATCAAGTACTGCATTTGTAACCGAGATGAAACCTCATGCAAAAAATAATGTGACAAATGCAGTTTTCTTTCCTGTGTTGAAATATTTCCTGTTGAAACACAAAGTTGGAACGGGACATTAAAAGGCTTGTTCTTTATCTTTTAAACAGTATTTAGACAAAAATAGTAACACTGTTTGAAAAAATACAATATATATGCAAAAGAGTAAAACACTTATCTCCCTCTTTCTATATATAGTGTTACTGTGTTTTGTTAACATAAATATCAATATAACAAGTAAAGTTATTCTTATTTTTATTAAATTAATAATGTGTATATATATATATAAATGTTCTGACACACGTCCGTTCTCAATATATAGCCAATTTTCATCTTTCTTTAGGGTTTTATTGCATTTTGATGTCAGTCCCTCTGATCGTCCCTTCAGGGTGTTTGTTTGGAGTGCAGGAACACTGTCAGCCGCTGGGGCTCATTTGCTGTTTGCATGACAGATTCATTTCCTCAGCCTCCCCTCTGCTGCGCTGTCACCACAGTGATCTTTGCCTGCTTTTTCACATCCGCGTGATCAATCACAATGTCCCTCACACTTAACGTGTTCGGCAAGCTGATTAAAAATGAACCGAACAGCTTTTTGAATGAAATAGTGTGAAAGTTCTTTTTAACAATGTGCATGAAAGCATTTGTAAGAAAACAGACTGATGCCATTGGAGAGCCTGTCTAGTATTACACCTTTCATTTCAAATTACATGAAATATTAGACGCTGAGTTTGTGCTCTGCTTTGTTTTTTGTCGGCTCTGTCGGTCTCCCGCTCTATCACACACAGGCACACATGGTTTCGATTGAAGCTGACATTTGAGGTCATCATTGAGCAAGAATTGTAAATGGAGTTGATAAGCCATTAATCACGTCACTTCCCAGCCATGTTAGATTTGATCTGTTACTCCTTTCCAGTGATTTTTTTTCTCAATATGGAATGTATAAACTCCTTTTAATTTTAAAGGGTTTATATACTTTTTTATCTTATTTTTTTAATCACTTATCACTTACGTTATTAGTCAAGTATATTATAGCTTTTATGTATTTTTATCAAATAAGTGCGGCCTTGGTGAGCATAAATTACATCCTTCAAAAATATTAAAAAACATATTTTACAACCCCAAACTTTTGAAGGGTAGTGTACTTCTCCCTCCTAAAAAAAAATGCAACCACTGTTGGAATATTGCCATTATTACGTAGATTCTGATCCTCGTAAAGTTCTACAATTGCTCCCCC
>NW_015655381.1:209100-229178 GCF_001515625.1 Sinocyclocheilus rhinocerous
TATATATATATATATATATATATTTTGACGCATGTTTCAGCTTTTTGGTTTATACCGTGAAAGTCAGTGGAGTCCAAAACAAAATTGGATCCAAATGACTTGACTTTCATTGTACATAAAAAAAAAATCCAAATATCTTCTTTTGTGTTCAACACAAGAAAGAAAGTCATACAGGTTTAGAATGTCATTTGATTTTTGGGTAAACTATCCCTTTAAACAAACGTGTGACAATAAAACTGCTGAGGTGTATTCAAATGTAAATATGTCTTGAAGGGTGTTGGTGGTGAGGAGAGGTTCAAAAAGAGGTATGAAGATCTGAAGTGTGCCAGCTTACTGACAGTGTGGAATGAGAGAGACCTGGAAAGTTTGTCTTTCCTTCCCTCAGTCCCACCCCCATCTCCCTGTAATCTCTATCACAGCTGTGTCAATGCTGTAAAAAATCACATTCTTCCCAATTTGATCTTTGTCTGGTTTACAAACCCATTTCTTCTGCGTTCACCTCAGATGGCTCACAATGGAATTCAACTTTATGTAAGTTTGCCACACAACTGGGGAGGTCTAACTCAATTTTTACCCACAAATACACAGGGGACTGAGGCGTTAAATGAGACTGAGTGCTAAAAAATATCTGTTCTGGGAAGAGAGGTTTTATTTGAACCATCACTCTGTATTCAAAGCAAGATTAAAGATGCACCTGTGCTTAAGATGCCTTTTAATCCCAAAACAACTCCTGAAGTTGATTCCCAAGCGTTTTGTGTTGGAAGCCTTGTATAAAGTTCTGCCATTTGGCACAGTTGTATGGTGGTTATAGGTGGTCCAGGGTGGGGGTGAATGGGCGGAATAGTGCTGGAATTTGTATTTTTTTGCCGATTCAGCACTGCTGTGCACATCTGGAGAAAAAAAAGAGAGGTCTACCTTCTTGGATTCCTTTTTTTGGCATCTGGAAAACTCAATCACTTTTGAAGTACTTGGATGTGTTTAGTATGTGAGCCTCTGAGAAATGCTAATCTGCTGTGACATGTTAACATAGCATGTGATGGCACATGCGAGTCAGTGAGTCCTGCAGGAGGTAAAGTAGTAAGCAAAGGTTGAAGATTCAACATCTTAATGTGGCATAAAGCACTTCAGCTAAAGAGCTTACAGCTTAGTTAGGATCTCATCGTTCTCTATCTGCAGAGAGAGAGAGAGAGAAGTGGCATTAAAGCAAGGGATTGTTGAAGCTTTTCTCCAGAGGAAGAGTGGGATCAAGTGCTCTGATGTTGCCATGATGTTACCGAGGTACTATGTTCACAGTTATGAAAGAGTTTCTCAGGTTTAAGGCCTTAGGGATTCGTAGCTATAGCAATATGTCTAATCACAAATACATATACTCTACCATTAAAACATTTGGGATTGGTAAGATCTTTTAGTTGAAATTAGTCTCTTATGCTAACCAAGGCTGCATTTATTGGATCAAAAACAGTAAAAATTGTAATACTGTGAAATATTGTTACAACATAAAATAACTATTTTTAATTTTTACATATTTTAAAATGTAAAATTCCTAGCAGCCATTACACCAGTCTTCAGTGTCACATGATCCTTCAGAAATCACTCTAATATGCTGATTTGATGCTCAAGAAACAATATTATCAATGTTGAAAACAGTTGTGCTGCTTTATGATTGTGAACATTTGGAAAATGATAAGTTTTTTCAGGGTTCTTTGGGAAAGTTTAAAAGAACAGCATTTATTTGAAATAGGGCTGTGCAAAAAATCGAATGCAAAAAATCGAATGCGAATACACAGAGCCGTAGTTCACAAGCTACACAAAATCACATTCAAAATCGGCAATGAATCGCCTGCGATTTTGAACGCGATTTTGTGTAGCTTGTCAGTGATCTACGGCTCTGTGTAGTAAATGCTGCTCCATCTGAAAGCAAGTGCTGGAGATTTACTACTAATCACCAGAAGTGGCTTCACTGACGAGATTCGCATGAAAATCGCATTCGATTTTTTGCCCAACCCTAATTTGAAATTATTTCAAATTAGTGCATTCTTGCTGAATTACAGTATAATTTTATTTATTATACTTAAAAAAAAAAAAAAAAACCCGACACCCACAATTTTGAACAGCACTCTATATGTTTATGGTTATGGGATTGTCAACTAAATTTTTATGTTTGATTGTGAAGATGTGAGTGATGCACTATACATAATAAAAGTGAATAATACAAAGATCATTGGAGTATGTTTTGCAAAAAATACTATTTAATGCTTTCAACTTTAAAATTTCATGTTTAATTCAATGTGTTAATTCTTGTTTCTTTGTAATTATTTGTGAAATTGACTAGCAATTGAGTGAAATCTGAGTGAAAGCAATCAGAGTGAAAATAGTTTCAAATTGCTTTAAACATTAACTGCACACTTTTCTGAACAAGCATTATTTGAGAAATCATTTCTGTAAATAACTCAAATGGTACGGGCCAGTTGTCCCAAAATGTCATATTTAGGGTCAGAGGTTTATTCACTGAGCAGAAGTAATAGTGATGAAGTTCTTGGTCAGCTAAAATGGTTCATCAACACATATGGTCCTCATGTGTGTGCATGTGTATATTAATGCTATTCTTTTTTTTCCTTCTTTTTTTCCTGTACTTATGACCATCTTTTTCCACTTTTTCCTGTGTTCATTTGAATGTTTAGTCTTTTTTCCATTATCCGGTGTGTGGAGGCTTAGACTGTATTGTGGCTGCAGGGCTAAAGGCATGGAGGGCAGGATGGAGGAGTGACTGAAAACATTTTGTTAGCATGTGGGAGGGATGGTCGAGCGAGGTGGGGTTGAGTCTGGATGTTCTGGAGTTCTGCCAGGTGGAGTTGTTGGATAATTGCATCATTATCTCTGGATCTCTGTGCGTGAGCTCCATCATCTTATTAGACGGCAGTAAAGCGGCTATACAACGGCCCCACTGCACGCTTCCTTGACAAAGTATGCACTCTTTAGAACTATTAGCTGCGGTATGAAATTAATCATAGCTTTATTTGTGTTTTGTACGTGTTACCTTTCAGCGGCAGTGTAATCTAACAGTACGTCAGTGTTATAATTAGAGGTTGGGAAAAATATTACTGTATTGTACTGTATCAATATTCTCATAGCGAGACTCGGTATTATTGGGTACTTTTTTACATTAAAGGCATGTTTAGGGTTCAATACTTGTTAAAAATAATGTTGATTACAAACGATAATTTTGACTTTGCATTTACAGTTACAGTAACACAATTACAGTGAAAGAAAGTTATATTTTTAAGCATTAAAATATTAACATTACTTTTTTTTTTGCTTTGCTTGGCTTGTTAGGGTTTTGTTTAGTTTTTTTGTTTGTTTGCTATGTGTTTTGCATTTGTATTTGCATTTGTTTTTGTTTTTGTATTGTTTTGTATTTTTGTGTTTTTTTGTGTGTGCTGTCAAATCGATTAATCGTGATTATTCGCATCCAAAATAAAAATGTGTGTTTACATAATTTGTGTGTACACTGTGTATATTTATATGTATATATGTAAACACACACATGTGTATATTTAAGAAATATATGTAATATATATGTATATTTATTTATAATATATACATGTGTGCATTTATATACAGGTGCATCTCAATAAATTAGAATGTTGTGGAAAAGTTCATTTATTTCAGTAATTCAACTCAAATTGTGAAACTCGTGTATTAAATAAATATACATAGTACACGCATATTATGTAAATACAAACTTTTATTTTGGATGCGATTTAATCAATTTGACAGCACTAGTTTTTTTGTTTCATTTTTTATTTTATTTTTTACATTTAATTTAATTGTATTATAATATAAAATTTTTTTTTTTTCAATCACCTGGTCCCTGGTGATTTCCACATCCTACTTGTATTGGGATGTTGCACAGTGTGTGAATATCTCAGAGTGAGATAGACAGAATAAAGTAGAGATCGTTAATCAATGAAGCCTTTCGATTTAAATTCTGTCTCTATTCTCATAATATTCAGTCCCCTCTCTATGCAAACCAGTGGCCCGCTCAGAGAAGGTCGCTGATTGGTTTTGCCCAGTGAAATATAGGCTGCACTGGATCATCTCCCACTCTGTGCTTTATTTCCATAGCACTTCCTGAACATGTGCATATTGTTTCGGACAGATGGAGAAGAGGATGTGATATTTTCCAGAGAAGAAAAGATGAAACACCGAGGCTCTTGAAATGAGGGGAGATGGGATTGAAATGGAGATGATTATGAAGAACCTATTGTTGTGGTTCTTGGTATTGTAAAGAGGTTGATGACATGTAGCATGAAAGCGCGTTTAGTCACAGTGAAGTGGAATGAATGATGAAGAAGCCTGCACTGCAGAAAGCTGTCACTACCAGCTTCAAGATTAATTCCCTCACAGTACAAAAGAGTCTGCAGGCACTACAGCTTAGAGAAACCTCCAAACGTTTAGTGTATAAACTTCCCCAGATATGCACTGTAATGATGCAGGATGTGAAAAAGAACCATAAGCTTGAAATGCAGAGTGTCTCTGTGATGTGACGCAGGTGATCAGCGCAGTCATGCATTGTGCCTTTGTTTGCATCAGTGCAGGTTGGTTGGCTTGACAGATTGCAAAGCCCCTCGGGGTGTACGCCATTAACAGAGTCTGCACATATGGGCGCTTGATATTTTAAGCATGAAAATTTAGGGAAAAAATGAAATTGGGAAGGCTAGGCATTAAAATTGCATGCGGTTCACATTCCCTTGACTACTCAGAGGGTATGTTATGAATGTTTTTTTATTCTAACCAAATTTTAGTTCCCCCCCCCAAGGGTATCCTTTATATGGGACAATGATGTGATGCTATTTTTTATTTTATCTATTAATTTATTCAAAAATACAATAAAAATGCAGTACATACTTATATAAATACACACCTTCAATGATGTGCATGTCTCTTAAAATATCAGATAACTTGATCTTTTTATGACAAGGCAAGGTTAGTTCAGTTTGTAAAATGATATGCTGTGTGATTCCCTAAAAACGTAATATTTATGAGTAATTCCTGTTGTTTGTAAAACAAAAATGCTTTGAAAAATACACTACCATTCAGAGGTTTGGGGTCAGTAAGATTTTTTTTATGCTTTTGAAAGAAGTCTTTTATGCTCACCAAGGCTGCAATAATTTGATTTAAAAAATGCAGTAAAAACAGTAATATTTTGAAATATTATTACAAATGACAATAACTGTTTTCTATTTGAATATATGTTAAAATATAATTTATTCCTGTGATGGCAAAGCTGAATTTTCAGCAGTCATTACTTTAGTGTCACATGTTCCTTCGGAGTCTTGTCTACACTCATTTGTTCAGTGTGTAAGGAAAAAAATGAAATTACTTTTTTTTTGGTTGCACTTTGTGACATTTTTAAATGTATTACATGTTTTGCAATAATACATTATCAAATTTATTATTTTTCATTATTAATGTTAATCTAAAAGCCTGACAGTATTTCAAACTACATTTTTAATTGTATTGTTTTTTTTTGGTTATCTTTATTATGGATACTTTTATGCATTTTGATTTTCATAATATATTTTTAAACTGTCTTTTTATTTATGTATAACACCCAACAGTATGCATGTAAAAAATGATAAGAGCTACCATATTCAGACACTTTCATTACACATTCATGTGCCACTGTTTGAGTGAGGCTTAAGACTAGATTTTATACTGATCTAGGATTTGAAGCTCTCTTTTATAGCTCATGCAATTTAGGTTAACTTTGCTTTTTTTCATCTGTTTTGGGATCATTTTGTTTGTTTATAAAGCCATTTATTTATTTTATTTTATATTAATTTAACACAACAACACAACACAGGAACCCCGCTGTATGAATGTTGCTTATGCTGTAATATGCTGCGTACAGTGCTACAGTATGCATTGCTCTAGAGGAGTGGATCAGAGCTGCATTTGGGCCACTGTTAGATTAGTGTCTCAAAGACTTGTTTGGGAAGGTGCCTAAGCCTGTGTTTATGATGTTCATGTATGTATGCAATCACTCTCTCTCTCTGTTTCACTGAGTGTAGTTTAATGTAGTAGACTGAGGCAGTTGTGTGCGTGCACTAGGGTTGCTAAATATAGACAGAGGCAGATGTGGTGTGTGGAAGGAGGCCCCGATGTGGATAACATCACCTTGCCTGTCTCTGTCGTATGTAACATCCTGCCTGTGACTCAGCATCACCGCTGCAGAAGCTAGGTCATGGCCATCGGCTCAAGGGTCAACGCCAGCCTGAGGATAAGAGAATGACCGGAAAAGCGAAATATGGAGGGAGGAAAAGTCTGGAGGTGGATAGCAAAAGGTTGTGGGAGTGAAACCCCAGCATTAAATAGTAGCAGTGTTAGGTGGAGCCGCAGGGAATGACAACAGTGAAGGAGAAAGAATGTGTTGGTATGAATTAGCTGGTCTCCATTTGATCACCACTGTGTTTCACTTACAGGTGATGGTTCATTCTTATTCCTCTATATAATACCTGCAATGATTTTACTTTTGTGAAACGTCCCCTCTGGACTTCATTTCTAAATAAATTAGCTTTAAGAAGGTCTTTTTCTACCATTTACTGATAAACTATTCTATTATGGCCATTAATTTCGTCCGAATTGTATTACATGCATAGAAAAAAGCTATAGATTGTGAAATTTGACATTTGAAACTTTTGACATTGCCATGACAATCACTCAACAGATCAACTTAACACATACCATATGCAAATGTTCAATTATGTTTTATACTATATACATTTTTTTCAATAGGGCATTACAAACAGCTCCCTCCTGGGGTCCTAGGTGGATGAAATGGATGGATGAAATTGTTCCTGACACATTATTATACATTATTCTGCGGGCAAAATCATTCTTTTCCATTTACAGCCATTCTAAAGTATCTGTGTATTTTTACTTTATTGTATTTGTATTATTTAATTATATATATATATATATATATATATATACTCCTTGTGCATACAAAAATCTCACTGGATTATTGCAATTAATGACAAAAAGGATGCTTGGAAATGCAAACTGATATTTCCTATTGACACACTTCAGCAAAAGGTAGAAATAACTGGCTTAAAGCAATTTTTTGGGGTGAAAATACTAATGGCCAAAGACTTTTGCACAGCACTATATATACCTCTTTGTATTGAATGTGGACACCTTTGTAGCTACTAATTAACTATAAGTAAATTTACTTTCAAATTCCGTAAATGCCTTAACTGAGTTAAAATTGAGCATTGTATGTATATTATTCCCAGAAGATGATACATTAACTAGCCCTTTTAACACATAAATCTGGACCATGTTCACACATGCCCCCTAGTGACGGTCTTGGAAAGATTGAAGATGGTGTTGGTGGTCTTGGCTCAGCTGGTTGCTGTTTGCTTAGTCACAGAGCTGTTACCCTTGAGGCTCGGTGAGGACGGTACGTGCTTTATTTAGTTATTGTGTTGCATCAGCAAAATGAAAAATCATTGCGGCTGAGAGCGAGACAGGTTGGTAGGGTTCCTTTTAGTATGTCTGGCATGGTGCCATACTCCTGAAGTGTTGGTTGGGTGGAGGGGTTGCCATATTGACTTGTGAGCGCGCCCTGCTGCCACGTACATGGTGGGGGGACTGTTGTCCCTGCATGGGGTGAGAGTGAGTTATATCACAGAGGCTTTAATCAAACCCAGTGGTTGGGCGAGACTGCAGCGAAGCGAGAGAGACATAGTGTGACGGAGGGTAAAAGAAAGTGACACATGCATCAAGATGATAAAAAAGGAAGACAAGGACACAAGAATGGATTGAGGGAACAATTAAAGTGAGGAGAAGGAAGGATGCCATGGAACAAAAGCAAGGCAGAAGTTCAGAGGAAGGAAGGAGAATGAAGATATGGCCCTCAGCAGTGCAAGTGCAACTCAGTGTTTTATTAGGAATGGGGCCTGTTGTTTCTGTCGGCGGTACGTTATAAAGTCCAGTAGTCCATTGTGCCATGGTTGGGCAGAGAAGGTGTAATATGTGTAGCCTGTCAGTGCCCCAAAGGGTTTAATAGTGTTGTGTAGGTGTGTGTGAGAGACATTTAGTACCCTGTGGCGGGTGCTCATTTAAATGGTCAATAAGGAAAAGGATGGACATTTTTTTTTTGTATTAACCTAAATCAACTAGTGGAATTATACAAAAATATATGTAAAGAAAAAATGTAAATGTGTAATTTTTCAAAATTTCAAATTCTACAAAAAACAATGCTTTGGAAGAATGAAACTAAACGAAATGAAACAAAAAAACAAAACATCAAAACAAAAATATTACATCCCCCTTTTTTTGTTGTTGCTATATTTGTAGATGAATAGTTTTATATTTTATGCCTGTATAATTTCTGGTTAACTAAAACAAATTTAAAGCCAACAAAAAACTGAAATAAAATCAACAAAAACGTATCAATAATTAATAAAATTTCTAATTGTGATTACAATTATGAATGCCACAATTACGTAATTGTTCAAAGGTGCAATTGCAAAAAAAAAAAAAAAAAAATTGTAAAAGACCAATTTATTCTGCATGATTAAGATGTGTTTTTTTTCTCTAGGTTATCTTAAGGGTTTTTTCCCATTGTTTGAATTTTAGTTTTAGTATAGCATTATAATACTATGCATTTTTTTATTATTTAAAGAAGAAACCAAACCAATGTATAGTTGACATTTGAGGCTTAATGCTATAGAAAAGCAATAAATGTTTTTCAGGAAGAGTGTTTTCAGCTTGTTTATTTTCATATAAAAATATGGCATGCAGTTGCTTTAAACAACGGTATAAAGCTATTCAAAACAGCATTCAATGTAAATTAATCGTAATTAATAATCGCAATTACAATTTCAAGGGAATAATCGACAATTTTGATGCTTGTCATAATCGTGCAGCCCTACTTCTTTTTCTAGTGGGCCTTTGTGTCAAAGTTTGCTTGAAATTTTGCGTGCTATGAACTCCGTGGTCAGCATTTGGGTTAATGACGATCCCAGATGGGCACATTTATTGTAACAAAGACCCTGTAGATGATAAATGCAACCCAGGTCAATCCATTTCCACCTGCTTATACTGGCTGTCTTATAAATCTCCTTTTGTAATGTCCTGAAAGAGCCAGACTCCATGAAGACTTAAAGCACATGTAAGGTTTGGCCTGATAAGGAAACATTTAGGCAGACAAACAATGATGCTAAGCTGCTTTAACAGCCGTTCCTATCAAGCATGTAATGCAAGCTAGCAGTGTTAATAGGCTGTGCTAATTAATTGTGTTACTTCACATCGGGTGTTCAGAGTCTTAATGCTTCTCTGTTAATCCTATCAGAAAGGTCTGATTTGTTTGGCGGCGTGAAAGTTTAATTTGGTTGTCTGATGCCTGACGATTGAGTAAGAGAAGGGATATATAAAAAAAACAAATTATATTATTAGCCTTACTCAACTGTTGTTGAGTCATGCTATATTGTAAGGACTGAGGAAATGTAATGCTAATTGAATTAAAAATGAAGGTTAAAAAAGTCTGTCCTCAAACTTTTGAAAGGCAGTGTATTTACAATAATAATAGTGTATAAAGTTGTGCTTCTTCCAAAAGGGCAATTGTAAGATTTCTGAGTTTGTACTTTTTTGAGATCCACCAAAGATGTTAATGCATTCACACTGACACGCTCACCCATAAAACACAGATAACCCCAACAGTCAGACACAAACATAAAGGCCAGTGAAGCTAAAGCGCCTGGCTGATGCCTGCAGTCAGAGAGGTCTAATATAAACGACAGCTCTATCTGATCAACACTGCATGTCTGAGATGAATCATTGGAGGCATTTTCTGCCCGGAGTGCTGGGAATCGATAAAAGCAATCTGGAATGTGGTAAACAATTTCACTTGCTACTGGACAGAGATGCGGCTGTAAAGTGTCTCTGTCTTTTTTATCTCGTATGGTCATTTAAAATCCTCAGGATGAACGCTGATAGGCTGTGATTGTCATAAATTCCAGCAGAAAGCAGTATGTTCCTCCTTATAAATGAGGGGTTAACATGACACCGTGACTGTACTTTATATTACTGCTACATTAACACATCAAATGATTCTTATTTAAATTTTCAATAATACAATAAAACTATTAAATTAAAACTATTAAATTTCTCCAAAGTTTGGCATGTTTTGACAGTAATTACAGTAATTGCTTTAATATTAAATTCTGTACCTCGTTTTCCATCATTTCTTATTTATAATAGATATATATTATCACACTCAATATTAATCCCACTTTTGGAGGAGTATGTTTTGAATATATTTTTAAATGTTAAAATGTTTGTAATTTTTTGCTGTATATTTTTGCTGTTATTTTGCTCATATGTCAAGCATAAAGGCGGGGGAAAAATTATGTACGTTGACCATGTTAACTAAACTGTAACCACACTCTTGGGTGCTGTAGTGATTTAATTTTTTTCCTTTTTTATTTTAAATATTCTGAAATGATTTGTTGAGCTCATAATTTACTGTTTGAAAAGGCAGGTAATGACCACAGGTTCATATTCATATGTATTGTGTGTACTTGTTACCATTAACCACCAGTAGGGGGCGGCACACTTAAACGTCAAAGCTGGATAAGTGATGCTCTGACCAGCGTTGCCATGGCGACAAGGCCCAGTGTGATGCAGGCCAGGCGTATTGGAGGAAACAGAGAGGGCAGTGTAGAGCTGAGAAAGAAACCAGAGCAGAATACCAAACAGACGCCTGTTTACAGACCTCATACCTGTTTTTCACACAGACTCTTGGACACATGGCTCTGCAGAGCAGCATCACGCCAGCTGGGTGTTTTTGTTGCACCGCATTGTAAAAACTTATGAGACTGCATGTTTTTAACGATTACTTAGATTTGTGTATTGAAATCTTTTTTTTTTTTTTTCAAAATTTAGAGAGTTAAGAGGTGGACTGAGGGTAATATCTATGTGTGTTAGCAGACTGATCTTGTAGAGGCTCATTAGAAGACACTGACAGCCCTAGACGTCTGTCCACAGGGTGGCTTTGAGCATTTTCCGGAACACGCAACTACCCGTAATAGTAAGGGGGCGTGACATTTCCGGACAACGTGCACTAGACGGTTAGCGAATCACAAACACACTGAGCCCGCTAACCAATCAGAGCCCATTGCATATTTCTGAGGGAGGGGCTTCATAGAACCAGGAACTCAACAGACCGCTTTGATGAGAATGGAAACAGCGGTGTAGAATATAGGTAAAATATGTTAAAATAATGCGTTTTTTTAAAAACGAAGCATGAACACATATTACACTGCACCCCATAAACACAATCAAGCTTTCGAAAAAAGCTGATCAACCACCCCTTTAATAGTAATATAATATTATTTGATAATGTTAGCTAAATGATGTTTCATATAAATTATAGATTTAATTTTTTTATTATATTATATTTGTAGTATGTAATATATACATACAGAAATAAAACAAAACAGGTATTTCAGAATATGTCTTTACAAACATATCAAAATATGTAGTCAGTTTTTTTGCCAATGGTTTTATTCTGAAAACTGTTTATATAGATTATAGTTTTTTTATACAAATTATTAAATATTACACACGTTATATGTTATGTTAGTATTTGTGATATACATACAAAAATACCACAACAAATATTACAAAATGTTATCATAAACATACAAAGTTGGTTTCTTGTCTGATAAAGTCTGACATTTTTCCCCGTTATCTACCCCCCCCCACCCCCACCATTTATTAAAATTTGCTATGTGTGCTTTGTTAGGGACACACCAAACCAACGCCAAAGATCCAGCGCTAAGGAAAGCTGACTGTGGTGTAGCCTCGTGTTGCCTCGCATCGCCTGTGTCGAGGCAAAAAAAGTTGCACTAGAGCCCTCTCGACGGACTACTGTCGACGGTCAACTAGCGTGTATGCTCTGTGCTTGTGTGGGAGAACATAACTCTCCCATGTCCAACTAGAGCCAATGATGCGGAACACACTGAAAAAACTAAAGCTGACCGAAGCTCAAAAGGCACCTGACATTGCCCAGCATCCAACCGTCAGCTTGGTGTGTCCAGGGCTTTAGGCTAAATGGGACTTGTCACAGCACTTACATATTGTTGCCCTTTTGTTAGTTTAATTGCTTCTGTTGTCCTCATTTGTAAGGTGCTTTAGATAAAAGTGTCTGCTAGATGATTGAATGTACATTTAAATAATGTAAGTTAAATTGCGCTCCATACGCCTTTAACCCAAACACTGCATTGGAACATGAATTTACACTGGACCAAAAACAAGTGCCTTTCCTCATTTCAGAAGTCTGCTGCACATCACTGGTTAGATAGACTGTGTGTGTCAGACACTTTCTTTACTTATCTGTCAGGCACCAGTTTTTTCCAAAAGCCTTTCTGAACAAAGTTATATTTCCTGCTTTTATGCACAGGCAGAGGAAAATGTTCAGAAAGTAGCTTGACTCCAAAGAAATTTGCAAATCTGACAGTTCTTTCGTTTTCCATCTCCAAAGCCAAGTGAGTAAAACAAGACTTTTTCCTAGAACTTAGGACTGGCATCAGCTGGCAGTGATGTTTCTAAGTAGTACCAGGCCCTGTATTCACACGCTCGCTCTCTCTCATCTCGCTGTTCTGAATGCCGGATACTTTGTCTGATCCAGTAATCTCTACTAAACACACTGAGCTTTAGTGTATTCTGATGGGCATTGAAATCCAGCAGGTAATTTAAGATACATCCTGGTTACTGAGACAGTTGTCTTACACACTTGCGTAAATGCAGATACATACACTTGGAATGAATCCAGCCTGCTTTGGCTGTCGTGTTAAGTGGGCACTCGCAGTTAGGAGCTTATCAGTGTCTCTGCCAGGTGCAGTTGGTTTGGTAGCAATTTGTTCTCTAATTATCTATTTTAGGAGGGATTTGGGGCTCGGACACCAAATGTTGTCCCCCATACCCCAATACTCATTAATATACACAGACTCAAAGAGTGACTAATCTTTCTCTCTGAACCGCCAGTTCTTAGTCTGTTTTTGAAGAGTGGTGGAATAAAATGCAAACTGTTTTTAAAAATAAATATAAAGTCTCAGTGCTGTTACTTGTTTATCTTCACACAGCATTATGGACACACTAAGCAAAAAGAAGATAAGATGTGCACCATTGGGCCGTTGTAATTTCTGTCTCGAGGGTCTGCATAAATCAGCAGAGAGTCAGCAAAATAAAGCAGAACTGCCGACCTCACAACAGATATCATACAGCTTTTTGATTGCTGCAAGATGAGTTGGGTGCTTGAAAAACTGATTCGCTTAAGAAACATTTAATTTGATTTTGTGGTTCTCTATATGCTAGTATTTAATTTCTCTTTTTCTGTGTGAATAATGTAGTTATTATTGGTTTTAAGTTATGCTCCTCCCCCGTTTGAAAAATATCTTATAATCATATTTTCTTCACAAAAACACAAGGTGCTTTTAGAGCCATTCTTTACACTGCACTAAATCCATTTCCATATCGCTCACAATACACATAATAACATTATATCTTGTGTAATCTGCTCGCTGTGTGTAAAAAGTGCATGGTCTGTGTAAAATGACACCCTAAACATTTTAGTGCACTACATTTTTGTACCCTTTTTTATTCACCAGAACAAATAATGTGCAGTAATTCAAGGCAGTATTCCAGAAGCAGTGGGCCTCCTTCTTGCTTGCATCATGTTTTTGCTCTTTGGAACACTTTGCTGATCACTAACATTCTCATCAGGCCAAACTGAATGAGAAATATGAATATTAGCTGAGAAATATGTGCCTGTTATTATTAGTTTGGTTGTCTATTGTTATTTTCAGGTGTCTTTGAATAAAACCGTAGTATATATTTATGATTTATTTCATTTGAGTTTTTACCAACATTTATTGTGCCCCCTTTCAATTTGAAAACCATTGTTATAAGAATATAGACATGGGAATTGTGGTAGACCTGTTTTGTCTTCCATATAATAATAACTCATTTTGTACTCAAAAGCCTCCACATTAGTTGTGAATATTCACACAAACCACAGGCCATCGCAGTATCTTGAAAGTAGTGACATAAGCTACTGTAAACCCCCCCCCAAAAAACCTTTGTTTTATAAAGTGTATCCCCTGGCATCTTTCCACAATCTCTCGGTTTTCACATCTCTCTCTTGGCTTCATCTCTGCAGGGCAAGGTCTTAGATCTCATCAGGTTTTTCATTGGTTGGCCAGGAGTCCATTGTTGCCATTGAGTTGGACTAGTAAGCAGCTAATTGGAATAAAGTGAGTTTGGGATGATGGATGGGGGTGGGTGTGTAGTCTGGCTGCTGTAGGTTTGAGTAATGACTCGCAACCTGTTGCAGGGATTAATTCACAGTGGTATGCCGTGGCGCTAACGTCAACGCCAGACTGCACACACCAACGCAACAGGAATTTCACACTCACATATTATTCCCGTTTTAGTTCAGAAAAGCAGTTCAGAAAAGCAGTCTAATGGGTTTTACTTCGAAGTGTATTTTTAGACTTGGATGTGGCTAGATTAAGAAACAATCCTCCAGAGGTTCAATTAGGAGAGAAAAGCTCTTTTCTGACCTTCTAGCTTGAACATTGCCTGGTAGAGCTGTTACTTGTTCTACAGCTAATTGTACAGCCTGCTCGACATGGTGGCTGTTACACGAACTGTGTGTTAAATGTACATTTTTACCTCAATATAATGTGTGTAACTAAGGATATCTGCTGTGTTTTTGAATCCGTTTTCAGTTAATAGATGAAAAACCTTGTCAGATTTCTGTGCAATGATTTAAGATACATAAACGCTCTGGATTTGAAGACCACGATATTATATACAGTTGTGGTCAAAATTTTACATTCACTTTGCAGTATCTGCAAAATGTCCATTATTTTACCAAAATAAGAGGGATCATACAAAATGCATGTTATTTTTTATTTAGTACTGACCTGAATAAGATATTTCACATAAAAGATGTTTAAATATAGTCCACAAGAGAAAATAATAGTTGAATTTGTAAAAATGACCCCGTTCAAAAGTTTACGTTTGATTCTTAATACTGTGTTGTTACCTGGATGATCCACAGCTGTTTTTGTTGTTTTTGTGATAGTTGTTCATGAGTCCATTATTTGTCCTGAACAGTTAAACTACCCGCTGCTCTTCAGAAAAATCCCACAAATTCTTTGGTTTTCCAGCATCTTTTGCATATTTGAACCCTTTCCAACAATGACTGTATGATTTTGAGATCCATCTTTTCACACTGAGGACAACTGAGGGACTTGCATGCAACTATTACCAAAGGTTCAAACAGTCACTGACGCTCCTGAAGGAAACATGATGCATTAAGTGTACATTTTTCTTATTTTGCATAAATATCACATAAATAGTACATTTAGTACTGGCCTTCAGAAGCTACAGATGATACTTACATGTTTCCCAGAAGACAAAATCTGGAGCATCAGTGAGCGTTTGAACTTTTTGTAATAGTTGCATGTAAGTCCCTCAGTTGTCCTCAGTGTGAAAAGATGAATCTCAAAATCATATACACAACTATATATTTAACTTTTGTGAAAAATATTCAAAGCATTTTTTTGTTTTTCTAAACAATTCTTTGTGTTCTCCTTAAAATCGAGATGTAACAAAGGTAGCGACAAATCTTTTATTCCGTATTGTGACCTGCATTCAAGTGAAACAGATTATTGATAAAGGAAAAAATGTAGTTTGGGATTTGGTTCTATTTGTTGGCTATTGATGGAGGCAAATCTGAATGCAAGCTTGTAGTCTAGCACAAGAGAAGAAGCCTGTTGTTTCACTGGAAGATCCGGTTATGACATTTGATTAAATATTAGGTCAAAATATAAAAATTAAAAGCATGCATGTTTGGATCATTCACAATAAGATCAATAACATGCATTAAAGGGATAGTTCACCCAAAAATGAAAATTCTGTCATCATTTACTCACCCTCATGTCGTTCCAAACTTGTATGAGTTGCTTTCTTATGTTGAACATAAAATAAGATATTTTGAAGATTGCTGGTAATCAAACAGTTGGTGGTTGCCATTGACTTCCATAGTAGGAAAAAAAATACTATGGAAGGCAATGGCAACAACCAACTGTTTGATTACCAGCAATCTTCAAAATATCTTCTTTTGTGTTCAACATAAGAAAGCAACTCATACAAGTTTGGAACGACATGAGGGTGAGTAAATGATGACAGAATTTTCATTTTTGGGTGAACTATCCCTTTATTGTTATTGATCATTAATTAATGTAGGAAATTGATTGGGTGAATTTCCATTTCATGCTGACTTTAAAGATACATAAAGGCTCTGGATTTGTAGACCACAATATTAAATCTATTCCATTTTTGCTTGCAGTATTAAAATTTTTTTTGTGGTTATTATTGTTAGTTTGAACACACTGTGATGAGAGTAAAAATTAAGGAGTATTGAATTATTTCGTAGAAAAGGACAAAGAGATTCAGATTCTCCAGAGAACCTAAATCCTCCAAACATAAAAGAAAAATGAAAATAGTTTTTAATGTTTCTGCAAAATGGTTATCTGTTTCATTATTGTGAAAAATTGTTGTTCTTTTAGGATACAAAATGGTGATCATGAGCACCCTCAAAGAGCCCGGACTGGTGTAAACTTTACACAATTGACAGTCTATGTTGGTTTATGTCACCTAAGTTTGCATCTGTAGGAGAACTTCAAGGGCAGAGGGCGGCATTTGGGACTTGCAACACTATGTATTACCATGGCAACCAATTATGTATGTTCATAAAGTTTAAAAACGCAGGTTCATTTGATCAACGACAGACTACAGAGCGAGCGAGAGAGAAACTGATTACCTCATTTGCCCTTAATGAGACTATCCATTCAAAAGAATTCTCCAGAAATGCAATATTCCCATTAATCCGGGAAAGGGAAGTCCCTTGAGTCACTAGTACATGTGAGAAATCGAGAGTTTGTGGGAAGGCAGTGCCGGCGACCGATCTGGCATTGGTGCAGGCACCCAGTGGAACCACATTAACACATAAACAGCTTTTGGCTATTGGCATCTCTTTGAAATGGTGCTGGGTAAGCGATCTGTGTCTTCTAAACAGATGGTGGAGCTGAGGGTGGGAAATGTTTCACATGGCCCACTCTATTGCTTGCACTGGGTTGAGGTGGCAGCCAGGTATCCCCATGAGTGTGAATGGAGGTGTGCTACGACGTGTTACTGTCTTATGGATTACAATTTCACACTCATGCTCCACAATTAATGTTTATGAATGTGTTTCATTTGTAATTGTTTACGATTTGAGAAACATAGTTGCCAGACATACTTGATGCAAACATCCAACAATATAATTGTAAACAATTATAAACATTTGTACAGTAGCATTCAAAAGTTTGGGGGTGTTTTTAAATGTTTTTAATGGAGGTCTCTTGATGTAATATATTCCTGTGATGGCAAAGCTGAATTTTCAGCAGTCATTCCTCCAGTCTATAGTGTCACATGACATGATCCTTCAGAAATCATTCTGATATGCTGATTTGGTGCTCAAGAAACGTTTTTTATTATTATTAATGTTAAAAACAGTTGTTCTGCTTAATAGTTTTGAAACCGTGTTACATTTTTTTCAGGATTCTTTAATGAATAGAAAGTTAAAAACGACAGGATTTATTTTAATTACATTTTTTGTAGCTATACTGTAAGTTTTTACTGTTATTTTAGACAGTATTCCCTGCTAAATAAAAGTATTTGTTTCTTTCAAAAAATATTACTAACTCCAAACTTTTGAAAAGTACTGTATAAATACACTCATTAGCATCTCCTATATCCCAAAGCTGTCCACTTCTTCCATTTGCTCTCAAAAATGTATTAACTACTATCTGATACCATTGACAAGTTTACAATTCGTTTTTCTTGAATATAATGCATTACATACAGGATTCAAACCTGTGTTGTGGCCATTGCTATCGCCAAGCTATAGGAACATCCCAAATCCTCTTCCAACCACAAATATGCTACAATTTTTTTAGCAATTTTAGCCACTGCTGGCACCATTATCCACTAGCAGGAACTTTTATCCATTGGTGGTGAAACAATTAGTCAGAAACAAAGTAAAATAGTACTCTGCTGAGTTTGCGCATGATTCATCATCAATAACGTGTGTTTTTCATTTTGTTTTGCAGGAAACAAACTCAATAAAGACCTGAAGCGCTACCTGAGCCAAAGGTTTCAGAAATCCTCCGCTGACTACGAGCTTCAGCAAACCATACGTGACAACCTCTACCGCCACGCTGTGCCTTGTGAGTTCTCTTATTGTTTCTATTTTTCTCTAACTCCAGTGTGCGGTCTGTTCTCTATAATGTACTCTGCTGTATGTTGCTATACTTCTTTCTATTGTATTCGTTTGCTAAAGTTCATGTGCAGAAGCTGTGTGCACTGCAAAGGGTTGGCTGGACTGTTTGTTCTGTGGAGGTGGGAGGGAGGACGGCGTCAATATTCACAGAAATCCTCCTTTCGATTGAGTAGGTGGCAGCCATGTTCTTGGAGAGGTGTGATGAAATAGTGTGTGTTTTTGTATTTGTGTAGAGGAAGAGAGTATTGGACATGTGTGCAGTTGAGTGGACGTGCTTGAACTCTACAAGACTGATGTTTCTAGAAGTTCAGATGTTTTTTCCCTTGTGTATTTTAAACCAGTAATGCTGGATCAAGATGTGTGTTTAGAGAATTTAGTTTTTCATAAATTCATACTACCTGTTACATTTAAATGAGTTTTGTTTGATTAGTTTAACAACAGGCTAATGCCAAGTCTACTGCACAGGAGACTTGCTTTTACACCGATCAGTGTTAATTTAGTTGATGAGACGTTAACGAAATAAAAACTTGTTTTGAATGACAAAAACTATGATGAAAATCTATTGACATTTTCGTCAACTAATAAAAACGGGACGGAAATGTTAGAGGAAATGTCCACTCAGAACAAATCTCCTGCTTTATTGGGAGGTTAAATGCACACATTTGAGCTGTACTGATCTATCCGGCGGAACATAAGCTAGCATGCACTTGCTGCACGTCTCATAAAACGTTAAAAAATGTCAATGTCTGGGAATAAGAGAAGAGCAGACATATGGGTAAATTTAAGTGTGACAACGTGAAAGAGAACTCCAGTTTTCTGAGCGCACACAGCCAAAGCACGGCTATTCACTCGGTTACGTCTTAAAGGGTTAGTTCACCCAAAAATTTGCCAATTAATTACTCACCCTCAAGTCATCCTAGGTGTATATGACTTTCTTCTTTCAGACGAATCCAGTCGGAGTTATATAAAAAATTGTCTTTGATCTTTCAAGCTGTTTAATGGCAGTCAGCGGGTGTTGCATGCATCAGTCCAAAAGAAGTTAAATAAAAAGCGCCCATCCATAAAAAAAGTGTCTCATATGGCCCTGGGGGGTGAACAAAGGCCTCCTGTAGCGAATCGATGCATTTTTGTAAGAAAAATATCCACATTCAAAACGTAATAATAACTTGTAATGTAGCTTGCGCCAACAGTTGTACACAGAAGCAGCTCCGGGCTGATGACGTATGAGTTCAGCGTTGCACATGCACCGGTGAGTCTCGTGAAAACCAACGTTTGTTAACAGGAGCAAAGGAAGCAAAGTTTCCTTACTTTAGCAAAGGAAAACCAGTCTCCTCTTGGCTTATATCGAAATCTTCAGACATTCTTCTTTACAAATCCTCGTTTTGTACTTCTAATAAGTGACCGTTGTTTTGTTCTGATCTCTCCGCTGCGCTTCCACGTTCGTCACTTCTGAGCAGCGCATGCGCAACGCTGAACATATGTCATATGCCCGGAACTGCTTCCGTGTACAACTGCTGGCGCAAGCTACATTAAAGTGATTATTACATTTTGAATATGGATATTTTTCTTACAAAAACGCATCGATTCGCTACAGGAGGCCTCTGTTCACCCCCCGGGGCCGTGTGAGACACTTTATTTAATGGAAAGGTGCTTTTTATTTCACGTCTTTTGGACA
>NW_015655381.1:229957-234073 GCF_001515625.1 Sinocyclocheilus rhinocerous
CAAGCTAGATTAAAGTGATTATTACGTTTTGAATACGGATATTTTCTTACAAAAACGCATCGATTCGCTACAGGAGGCCTTTGATGCATGCAACACCCGCTGAGTGGCATTAAACAGCTTGAAAGATCAAAGACCATTTTTAATATAACTCCGACTGGATTCGTCTGAAAGAAGAAAGTCATATACACCTAGGATGACTTGAGGGTGAGTAATTAATTGGCAAATTTTCATTTTTGGGTGAACTAACCCTTTAAGTGAACGTAAACAGTTGGGAGAATATCAGATGTGTGTCAGTATATTGCATCCGTGCATTTGGTTTTAAAGGGAAAGCAGCCTAATTTAGTTGCTGCTGTCTGTGTCATTAATATCAATCAAACAACAAAAAAAAGAGAGAAAATCACTCACTGCTCTTGACTGAATCCCTTTAGTAGCCCTAATAAGGATTAATCTAAAATTAATTTATATTAATAAATATGTCTGCTTGAAAGAATGAAGAATGTTGTAAGTAAGCAAGTTGTTATAAAGAATTCATATTATATAACCATTGGTATTTCATTAAAAACAAGACCATGTTCTTGTTTCTTTATTAGTCATTTTATTTCATTTTAAGATATAAGGCATGTTATGTGTCACAACAGTTATATCTGCGTCTATATGTTCAATCCTTAATATCATTCATATTAACAGGTTAATCAATGTTTTATCCAGGAATATATAATGAGTTTGGAAATTTTAGAGAAATGCTTAGTGCATTACACTACAAAATCTTATGATATTTAGTTGACTAAAACACTAAAACTAAAACAATTCAGATGACTAAAATTTAACTAAAACTAAATGGCATTTTTGTCAAAAGACTATGACTAAAGCTAAATCAAAATGTATTGTCAAAATTAACACTGCAGTTGATTTCAGTAGAATTTGATGTTAGCACAAAGCACAACTCCAGCTTTACATCAGGCAAGGAACAGCAAGACTGAATTGAATTGAAAATCACTGAATTTTTGCTTCAGCTTTGCTGACGTTCTGCTTTGTGCATAAAATAGTCAAAATATTGGTAACAGCATTCCCAGTGCTGTCTAGTTGAAGGAAAATCCCCACTCTGCTTTAAACTGTTTGGATGGTAAGTTTAGCATCTTTCTCCAGTTAATATAGGTGTAGACTGTCTCAGATTAAACACTCTGATCCATTAGCTGATGTGACAGAAAGTGAGTGGCAGAGTGTGTGTGTGTTTGTGTTTGAGAGTGATTGATAGACATGAGACAGCTGGAGGGACAGATGGGAGGGAAGCACCGATCAGAGTAGTGGGCTCCATCTCTCTTTTCAACTCCACCACTGTTTCGTGGATACAAAAACATAGCTGTGGCCTCCCAGAAGTCAAAACCATCCATATGTGTGCAACTTGAAAGACAAAAATAATTGGTTTAAATGTGAAGCGAATAATTTCTGCCTCTAGTCACATCAGACAGAAGTGGTTTGAGCGAGCATTGGGAGACGGGAAGAGTTGTTTAGAAACAGTCATTGTTTTTTAAATTGCATGCTTTAAATACATGCTAGATGTAGATTGTGGACATTGAGGACAGATGAGACATGTGAAAGAAGCCGTCTATGTGAAACTAGAGCGGCCACGTCTGAGCAGGGGGATGTGTCCAGATGCTCCAGAATCAACTTCTAAAGCAGTTCAGCGTTTGGGATTATTCATATAGCAGCAGTTCATGCTGATCTGGGGTCAGTATTTATCTGTCATAACTTGATAAATAAGATGATAGGGGTGGCTGGAGATGATTTTAGGCCACTACACTTCATCTAAATCACATTATATGTACAAAATGTGGACTTGGCTTTGGATCTGCTCACCTTCATGTTAATCATCAGTGGGAAAACTGATCATAATCAGTTTTAAGCCAGTTGCACACTGTATGATTTTACCACTGATTTTGGTGCCCAAGTCAAAGTACACTGCTTTTCAAAAGTTTGAGGTTTTTAAAAGATGCTCACCAACACTGCATTTATTTGATAAATAAAGAAAAATACAGTAAATACATGTAATTTATTCCTATGATGGCAAAGCTGATTTTTCAGCAGCCATTACTCCAGTCTTCAGTGTCATATGATCCTTCAGAAATCATTCTAATATGCTGAAACATTTTCTTCTTATTGTGGAAACCATGATACATTTTGATGAAAAGAACAACTTTTATTTAAAATATAATATCATTAATTTACTGTCACTTTTGGTAAATTTGTTGCATCCTTGCTGAATAAAATAAAATAAAATTAAAAATCAATCAATCAATCAATCAATCAATCAATCAATCAAGCTTCCTTCTTCCTGACCACATTACTGACTATTGCACAGTCTGACTAAAAGGTTGCATGGGTCAAACATGATTATACAAATTTTTAAACTATGATTACCATTTATAACATTAACAACCACTGTTTTTCTCTCTGTGCCATATGTGTTTTAACTTGCATTCTTTACTAGTGGTTAGTTCTAGCGAGATGCAAACATGTCTTGATGAAAGCATGTGCGTTTTAATATCAGGTTTAACAGAGCAGTTTGTATCTTGTTGTCAATTACCTGCTAATTTTACATGACTTGATGCTGGTGAACATGACAGCAATGAGTCAAGATTGATCAGAGCTTGTGAATTTGAGGGTGGGTGTTTGGATGTGTGTGAGGGTCCGTTGGTGCTTATGCTTGAGGAATTTGGAGGGGTGCAGCTGTCTCTTTTGTGCACTGATGGCCCAAGCAGCTAGTTGCCTCACCAGGTGGCCAGTGGCTGAGTGTGTGTATAAAGATGTGTGTGTGTGTGTGTGTGTGTTGTGTATGTTTGTTTTGGGGGTATAATGGCCGGCTGGAGAAGAGTGACAATGAAGACATGTGACCCTGAGACAGGACTGCATGTCACCTAATACAATTATAGATACAGAGGCAGATTCAAATCTCATTATGTGCGTCTACCCTGACTAAGGTTGATTGCCTCTCAAGCCTGAGTCAGTGTTACTGTGAACGGAGTCAAAGTGGTGTTACTGGATCAGTAACACTGATTTTTTTAAATTTTTAATTTTTCAGAGATCTCTGGAATACTTGATTCTGATTTGTCAGTCATGGCATTCTGGGGTCAATAATTATATAATAATTATTTTATAATTATTATTTGTGAAAACATTTAATATATGATGTAGTAGTAATAATAATAATAATAATAATAATATTTAATAATTATATGCGTATAGTTGAAATTTCTGGACAGCCAGCCATACATATACATACACACACACATATATATATACATATATATATATATATATATATATATATATTATTTATTTATTTTTATTTTTTTACATATCAAACATTTCTATCCAGCCAAATTACTTAATTCATGTACAAAAACGCAGTGTATTTACAAAACCTACAGACATGGTACATGTGATAAAACATGAACAAATGTGTCTTGTAGCCTTTCTTTATGAGAAAGCAGACAAATATGTATTTATTTGAGACAGATGGCAGCAAAATGAACTGCTACTAATGTAAAATGTCCTGATGTGAGCTATGAAGCCAGATGTCCAGTGCACACTTTTTTCTGCTTCTGTGTCGCAGAGTGTTGTCTGAAATAAATGCTGTTTATTCCCTTCTGTTTCTCTCATTTTTCTTTCGAACCTCAACTCTAGCAGCTAGAAGCAGGTGCATATGAAATGGTTTTGTGCTCCGAGTACATTTGATTTCTCGGATTGTTGTCCTGTTATGTAATAGCGAGGAACAAAAGGCTGTGCCCTTTGTTGATTCTTGTCTTTTCCTCATTTCGCGCTCCAGCTTTTCACATCGCCGACACCGTCAACATAACAGATGCCACTGGAACGGCGCTCCCTCCCTCAGTGTTTTCACATTTCCTTCTCAGTCCCTCTGTTCTCGTCTTCATCTATCAGTCTATTTAAGCCTCCCTGTGGTTAGCCAGCCCCTGCTTGCCCTCTCTTGCTCCCCTCCTCTTTCCTGCATCCCCACACCCCCCTCCACACCCCCTCTTCGGCTCTCTCGCTCCCTCCATCCCTCCATTTGTTTTTCTGCTCGGCAGCAGACAGCAGGATTGCAGCTGAAGACAGGTG